>NC_135225.1:787042-839542 GCF_052324685.1 Brachyhypopomus gauderio | reverse complement strand
AGTGTTAGGGTTTAGTGTTAGGGTTTAGTGTTAGGGTTTAGTGTTAGGGTTTAGGGTTTAGTGTTTAGGTTTAGTGTTAGGGTTTAGGGTTTAGTGTTAGGGTTTAGTGTTTAGTGTTAAGGTTTAGTGTTTAGGTTTTAGTGTTAGGGTTAGGGTTTAGTGTTAGGGTTTAGTATTTAGGTTTAGGTTCAGGGTTTAGTGTTAGGGTTTAGTATTAGTTTTAGGGTTTAGTGTTAGGTTCAGGGTTTAGTGTTAGGTTTAGTGTTAGGTTCAGGGTTTAGTGTTAGGGTTTAGTATTTAGGTTTAGGGTTTAGTGTTAGGTTTAGGGTTTAGTGTTAGGGTTAAGGAGTGGCCTACATACCTCTTCAGTCTGCTATGGCCACCCTAGTCTCCTCTAATAATTGTGTATCATTCACTTTCTTTTGCCAAGACGTTTCAGACACATTTGGGGTATAGCAAGATTGATATATAAATGCAGTGTGAAAGAGATATATAGAGTGAGAAAGAAAAAGAGGGAGAGTGTGTGTGTGTGTTTGTGTGTGTGTGTGTGTGTGTGTGTGTGTGTGTCTGTCTTTGTAAAGGAGAGAGATGGGGGAGAGAATGTTTTGTTTGGTCTGAGACTGTTAAAAGCTAGTCTCTTCTACAATTCCAACTGGAATGTTCTAGATACAAACTCCTCCATGGCTGAAGTAGGCAAAAAATGACTGAGAGAACGAAGAGAAAGAGAGAGAGAGTGAGAGAGAAAGGAGAGAGAGAGGAAGAGAGAGAAAGAGGAAGAGAGAGTTAGTTGGGGGTTTTAGGTGTGTTAGGTGGGGGGTGTAGATTTAACAGAGTAATATGGCAGCTCCATTAGACACAAAAATAAACAAAACTCCAAAAATATATACTCCTAATTGTGTTAAGATAAAACACTTACCTGAAAAAGACAAAATATTCAGGCTTGATGTAAATTCCTGTAATAAAGCTGCAGCCCATAAATCTGCCTGATGTAAATGAGGGTTTAATCCTGGTCTAGTCATAGATGAGCTCACATCTGCTGTGGTGATTTGTGAAGTTATGGCTTGTGTGAAGCAGCAGAGTGCTGTGAGAGTTGGGGGGGGGGGGGGTGTGAGAGTTAGACTGCCTCACTCCACTCACTCTGCCTCACTCCACACACTCTGCCTCACTCCACTCACTCTGCCTCACTCAACTCACTCTGCCTCACTCCACACACTCTGCCTCACTCCACACACTCTGCCTCACTCAACTCACTCTACACACTCTGCCTCACTCCACTCACTCTGCCTCACTCCACTCACTCTGCCTCACTCCACACACTCTGCCTCACTCTGCCTCACTCCACTCACTCTGCCTCACACTCAGACAGGATAAACGGGTCAGAGGACTGTCAGGGTCTCGGCTGGTGTCAGCGAGTAACGGTGCAGCCAGAGCGGGGGGGCTCGTCCCGCTCCACACGGAGTTCCCGTACCGATCCGTCAGGGCAGCGTGGGCGTGGGCGTGGGTGCAGGAGAACACTCAACCAGCAGAGCGGCGCTCACGTAAACAGCTTTTATGATGCGTGCCTAACCAGCAGAAGACTGTGTGTGTGTGTGTGTTTGTGTGTTTATGTGTGTGTGTGTGTGTAGTGTATTTGTGTGTGTGTGTGTGTTTGTTTGTGTATGTGTGTGTGTGTAGTGTATTTGTGTGTGTGTGTGTTTGTGTGTGTGTGTGTGTGTTTGTGTGTATTTGTGTGTGTGTGTGTGTGTTTGTGTGTATTTGTGTGTATGTGTGTGTATTTGTGTGTGTGTGTGTACCACCAGGGGTGACTCAGGCTTTCACCGTGATCTGGTTTCTCACACACAGCTAACCTGATATCCTGTTCAACACCCGCTAAGCCCGTTCATTACACACACACACACACACACACACACACACACACACACACACACACACACACACAGATCAGGTCATGTGAATCTTTCCTCCCAGTAAAAGAAACAACTGTGAGTGTTAAATGCTTGACCTGCTGCCCACTCTGGACCCATATTAGTCAGCAGCATGATGTAGCGTGGGGACTGATCACGGTGTAGCGTGGGGACTGATCACGGTGTAGCGTGGGGACTGATCACGGTGTAGCGTGGGGACTGATCACGGTGTAGCATGGGGACTGAGGACTACTCTAAATGAGTCTGCCGGAGGGCCTGTGTGTCCTGCGTGTCCTGCATGTCCTGCGTGTCCAAGGAAACACATCTTCCGTGAATTCCGCACAAGCGTTTGGGAAGTGCCTGATTTATCCTGGTGGAGTCTGCGGGCCGTACAGGCGGTCTAGAGCTGGAGGATCGTGACCTGCAGGCCACAGTGTGTCATGGTTGTCCGTCCCATAAAGCGTCTCTGTTTGGTAGATCCCAGTCGCTAAAAATACACAGAAGCACAGTCACTTCCTGCCCCGCATGAGCAATACATAACATAAAACTACCCATTTAGCCAGAACACGCGGGACACAGGGCTGCGGGACACAGGGCTGCGGGACACAGGGCTGTGGGACACAGAGCTGCGGGACACAGGGCTGCGGGACACAGAACACGTGGGACACAGGGCTGCGGGATACAGAGTTGCGGGACACAGGGCTGCGGGACACAGAACACGTGGGACACAGGGCTGCGGGACACAGAGTTGCGGGACACAGAGTTGCGGGACACAGGGCTGTGGGACACAGAGCTGCGGGACACAGGGCTGCGGGACACAGAGTTGCGGGACACAGGGCTGTGGGACACAGGGCTGCGGGACACAGGGCTGCGGGACACAGAACACGTGGGACACAGGGCTGCGGGACACAGAGTTGCGGGACACAGAGCTGCGGGACACAGGGCTGTGGGACACAGGGCTGTGGGACACAGGGCTGCGGGACACAGAACACGTGGGACACAGGGCTGCGGGACACAGAGTTGCGGGACACCGCACCGGTCGCTGCTGAAGCCAGACTCACTTTAAGAAAGAAAAAAGAGCCGTTGTGAAGGAGAGGTGTTTCGTTCCCTCGTTCTCCCCTGAGATCACGCCGGCACGCTCCTGCATGCTGAGAATGGCCAACGCGGGGTAGAGCAGGACAGCAGGACATCAGGACCGGCAGAGAGAGAGGCAGACACGCCTACCTGCTTATTTATGTATCTAATGCTTTTATTTATTTTTACAGCATAAATTCCCATGAGCACAAACTGTCTGAAGGCCAAATGAGAGTAAGAGGTATGTGTGAAACTGTGGCCCCGCCCCCTGCATGGGCCCCGCCCCATGGGCACTAGAGCCACGTGAGATGCATAATATGCTTCAAAGCAGCAAGTGTACAGTGACTCGCACCAATCACGCATCAGGAGGGCCTGATATCCATCAGGATGTTTACAACACACACACACACACACACACACACACACACACACACACACACACACACACACACACACACACACACACACACTCACACACATAAATTGTTAGAGGGCTCATCTGCATATAGAAGCCTTTTGCAAAATCAGGGTTGCAAAGGCCAATGTTGCAATAACAATTAACAAATGTCCCACCGTGTAGCACAGAGTGGTCAGACGCCGTCACTTTAAAGAAGAGGCTTCTGTCCTCAGTGCCTCACCGACCCTGGAGAGAGGGGCCCTCGGGAGGGGGCGGAGCCCGAGCCAAGGGGTGGTGCTGGAGCGTGACGGACACCTCTGGCTTCCTCTTCACCAGCCTCTGAGGCACCTGCATGTCGGAAAATAGCACACACTGACGACACGCCGCCCGAGCTGAGTCACTGCTTGTGTTGTGGGAGCCAGAGAGACTCCCTCCCCCCCCCGGACCCCCCCGGACCCCCCAGAGGAGAGCAGACCAAGAGTCTCTCAGCTCAGAGTCCTCCAAACCTCCACGGTGCTGCGCAGTACCGCAGAGACGCAACACACCGGGTGTGCAGGCTGAGTGGCCCTGGGCCTCCTCGCCGTGGTCCCTCCTCTTCCTCCCCTTCCTCCTCTTCCTCCTCTTCCTCCTCTACCTCCCCACGTCACCTCAGCTCCTTTCAGGTGTGAATCTGTGTCCAGCAGTTTGTTTATATTTACACCAGTCTGTTTATATTTACACCAGATGTCTTATAGGGGCTTAAAGGCAAAACATCTGGTGATGGTACAAAGTGGCGTCTTATGCATCATTATTCTCCTTATGGAATGACCCTCCTACAATTTTCCGTTTTATATTCCTTTCAGAAGTCATTTTGCCCGGTTTTCGAGGTCAAGGCCGACAACTTATTGATATCGCTGGTGAGGAAGTACCATCAAAATATCAATAAAAGCAGCAAATAAACAACCTAGAGGCTGGAGTCCTGCGCTCACATTACTGTCCCGCACACGCCCCGCACTCCCTCTGCAAACTCGGCAGAATTGTCTTCCTGCGTGTGAGTTCGAAGCCTTTCGGCTGTGTGAAGGTCACGGTGTGTAGGGGCAGGACGGTGCGGCAGACAGGTTTGATGAATCGCTCCTGAAGACCCTCTCTGGTGTGGCGCTGACCCGCGTCCTGCAGGGCTCGTGGACACACGCCATCGCAGGACACACCATTAAAGTAATTGGCCTTTAGGTTAAAAAAAGAGAAGAAGCGTTTATTCCAGCCGTTCAACCCGTAATCACATTCATCCAGCTCATGTCCAGCTGATGTGCCCGGCGATACCGAGCCTGCTACGGGGCTGGTGGCTACGTCACACCAAAGCGAAGCAGGCGATTAGCATGTAGCTAAAGAGTGATATGAATGAAAAAAACAACAGAGGGAACACTAAACTTCCTGTTTCTGAAACAAGACATGAACCAACTAAACTATCCAAACATAAAAGACAGAAAGACTTCTGGTGAAAGACCAGCAGTGAAATGGAGGTTTAAGAGGATTCCCCTCAGTGATCTTATTATACCATTTGTTTTCATATGCTCTGTTAGAATGAATAAATTAATAAATATTCATGAGTGTGAACAAGAATAAATGAATGCATTATGCATAATATTTAGTATTACATTTGCAACATGTACATCAGGAAAACCTTTCATCCCATCACTGAGGTTATCTCTTTGGTGGTCTGCTCATATTCAAATATAGTCATAAATTCCATCATCATATATAACCCTACCATTCGCATTCCACAATTTATTTGTATTGTTTAATTAAGAGTGCACTTAGGAAGGATAATTGTTTATCCAATGAGGTATTTTATATGGGATTAGAACTAGAAGTGTGAAGCTTTAGTGTGGACACGAGACTTGGTGAACTGTAACCTCTGCTGTGACTACACGTTT
This sequence comes from Brachyhypopomus gauderio, assembly GCF_052324685.1. Lineage (NCBI taxonomy): Eukaryota > Metazoa > Chordata > Actinopteri > Gymnotiformes > Hypopomidae > Brachyhypopomus > Brachyhypopomus gauderio. The sequence continues at coordinate 834,254 of NC_135225.1, read as the reverse complement.
CAGTAGTGTACACTACCCGACTCACTAGTAGATGTAAATAAATGTAAAGGGGTCATATTTATCAATTGTGATTTTCAATTGAAATTTGTCTTCCACATGTACTTATCTGTGCAGTGAGTAAACACACACACACACACACACACACACACACATGGTGGTGCACACATGCACGGAGTGGTGGGCAGCCCTAGCCCAATGCCCGGGGAGCAGTTGGGGTTAGGTGTCTTGCTCAAGGGCACCTCTGTCATAGCTTGGGGCCTGGGAATCGAACCCACACCCATCTGGGTCATAAGTCTGGTTCCCTAACCACCACACCATGACCTCAGCAGGAGCCTCTACTATACATCACGTGTCTCCGTAATATACACTGTCTCAGTAGTAACCAAGTACCCAAGAAAGACTTGAAAAGAAGCAAGGATTTAACCTGGGATCTAATCTGGGATCTAATCTGGGATCTAATCTGGGATCTAATCTGGGATCTGTCGATAGCTCCAATTAAGCTCCACAGGGTCTGTGGAGGGTCTTTAATGACAGAATGTTGATTTATGTGATTTTGACCCCGCCTCTTTGGCAGCTGGTAAAAACTTATGGCAGCAACATAAGCTTTGGTAGGAGGAGCCTTGGTAGGCGGAGCCTGGGTAGGCGGAGCTTTGGTAGGAGGTTGATACATGTGCAGTTCCTCATTCTACAGCTAGTCTGCTTTTCTGTCATGTGATTTACATCCTATATGTCTCCTCAGTTTCACAGTTCACAGTACGGGTTAATACTCAAGGGGGATGAGTGCTGTCCTGAGCTGGGCAGATGGAGTGATGCAGGGGAGAGAAAGAGCGCAGGGAAGAGAGAGAGAGAGAGAGAGAGAGAGAGAGAGAGAGGAGAAAAAGAGGCACACACACACACACACACACACACATACACACACACATCACATGTCAGAAAAGAGGAAGATTCACTAACAAGCCTGGCTTTCTTATCAGCCTTAATATAAATGTGGGCTGCAATGTAAACACCAGCTTTGGTGTAGAGAGAGGTGCAGCAGTGCATGCTGGGACGGAGCGTCTGTATCTGACCTCACAGCTCACGTCCCTCAGTTTATTTATAGACTCAATACGATGGGCTACACAGGAAATGAGCAGCGTGGCTGGCTATCTGTGTCTTATGCGAGCAAATCAGACAATATTCATTTCTCTCTAGCTGCCGACTGAGGATGTGGGTCCATTACGGCCACACTAACTGGATCAGGGCCGGTGTAAATGTCGCACAGCACAAACCATACAGGAGGAGATGCTTAAAATCTGCTTGGTTTTCATTAATGTCACTTATCTGAATGGGGGGGGGGGGGGGGGGGGGGGGGGGGGGGGTCAGGGCCTGTGGTTGGTGGGTTTGTGTCTCTCTAATGACTCAATTACTCACATGGTTAATTCCTCATTAGCAGGGTCTGAGGCCATTGTGAATTTTACAGTTGTTACAGTTGTGCAGGACACGTACTGATGACGCTTGGTGTGTTTGGGAGATCAGACAGAAGTGTCACCAACAGCACCGTATGGGCCATCACATCATCAACATTTGACACCGCTGCCTTTTGGCCTGAACCACAACGCTTTTGGGAATTAGGAGTGTGGGCATCACCAGGTCTGCAGATTCTTTGAGGAACCATCAAACGTTCACCTCATTAGCACCATCTGTGTGGGGAGACCTGTGGATGTGGAGTGGGGATGTCGCACTGAGTATGTAACGAAGACAAAGAGGCGGTGAGCATGTGTCCGTCTGACCTCACCCTCACGCTCCGACCCAAACACGGTTTCACTACATAGAGACAGTTGGGCAGTACTTCAGATACACCGCACCCACACCGACAGCTGCTGTACGCCGCCCGCCTGTGGGGACGCACTGTTAGTTATACATGTATAAAACATTTGTGGGGAGGGAGAGAGAGAGAGCAGGAGAGAGAGAGATGGGGAGAGAAAAAGAGAGAAGGAGAGATCCTTATTGAAATTCCATGAAACTGAACTCATTCCAGCTAATGGGATTGAATGAGACCCACTCGCTGGCCCACATACGTATCTGTGTATTACATGGGATGCTAAATGTAAATGACATTGATCTGATGAGACGTTTAAGCTCTCAAAATCTGTAGGGCCGTTGTAAAGAGCTGCAGTTAGGGGAGCATGCAGAGGGAGAAGTGGACCAGAATAGTGGAGTGACATTGCGTCTCTTTGTCAGCGAACCTGTTGATGTGCCAATTACAAAGTGACATTTTTATCTCCTAAGTCAGCAGTTCGCTGCTTTTTCTTAGCTTGACTCTCCGTTCCGCAGGAGACTTTTTTGCCTTCGTGAAATAGATTCCTCGACAACTGTGAGAGAAACTTTCTCCACACTTTCTCTTCTCTGTCTCTCCTGTGGCTCTTGTGAAGGTACACTTGGCAGTCCTGGTGTTTATTCACTTGACCTAGAAACTCCACATACTGTGAGTTTTGCAGGGGGTGTGTCTCGCGGGGGGGGTGGGGGGGGGGCGTGTCTCTCCCTGCACTCAAGCTTCCTTTCCTCTTAGTGTCATTTTAAAAGGATGTGAACAGGCAACATTAATAACTGTCATATGAACAGGCAACATTAATAACTGTCATGTGATTCTGATCTGTGATCAAGGGTATGACGTGTGTAATTACCCACAAGCCGACGTGGAGGAAGTGATGCATTGTGGACTTGATCCACAAGCGTGGAAGGTCCCGTTGAAATAACCAAGCAAAACAACGTCTAGACTTCCTGAAACCAAAGACAGTGACAGCATTGTTTTTCGTGCCACAATAACTTCCTGTCTGGCCGACACCTTCACTAATTCCACTACAGTGCAACTGAAGAAACGTGAGTGATTGTGTGTGATTGACTCTGTGTGTGAGTTGGTGTGTGATTGAGTTGGTGTGTGATTGACGCGGTGTGTGAGTTGGTGTGTGATTGACTCGGTGTGTGCGTTGATGTGTGATTGAGTTGGTGTGTGATTAAGTTGGTGTGTGATTGAGTTGGTGTGTGATTGAGTTGGTGTGTGATTGAGATGGTGTGTGATTGAGTCGGTGTGTGATTGAGTCGGTGTGTGATTGATTCGGATTGTCACTCATCAGTGTACCCACTTTACTGTTTATTACCTATCTATTTATTTATAAATGTGGAATATAGACCAGTTCTGTAGAGACGTAGACAGCGATTTTAATAGGAATTTCTGTTGCCTTTGATTAATGTGAGAACAGATAGGAATGTGCAGTACTACACAATACACACACTAGGGTGAAGACTACACAACACACACACTAGGGTGAAGACTACACAACACACACACTAGAGTGAAGACTACACAACACACACACTAGGGTAAAGACTACACAACACACACACTAGGGTGAAAACTACACAACACACACACTAGGGTGAAGACTACACAACACACACACTAGAGTGAAGACTACACAACACACACACTAGAGTGAAGACTACACAACACACACACTAGGGTGAAGACTACACAACACACACACTAGGGTGAAAACTACACAACACACACACTAGGGTGAAGACTACACAACACACACACTAGGGTGAAAACTACACAACACACACATTAGGGTGAAGACTACACAACACACACACTAGAGTGAAGACTACACAACACACACACTAGGGTGAAAACTACACAACACACACACTAGGGTGAAGACTACACAACACACACACTAGAGTGAAGACTACACAACACACACACTAGGGTGAAAACTACACAACACACACACTAGGGTGAAGACTACACAACACACACACTAGGGTGAAGACTACACAACGCACACACTAGGGTGAAGACTACACAACACACACACTAGGGTGAAGACTACACAACACATACAAACCGTTTGGTTGGGGGGGGGGCGTCCCTGGAATCCTTCAAACATAGAAACATAGCAGTACAAGAGCAAAAACACGCTACACACCAAAACACGCTACACACCAAAACACGCTACACACCAAAACACACCAAAACACGCTACACACCAAAACACGCTACACACCAAAACACGCCACACACCAAAACACGCTACACACCAAAACACGCTACACACCAAAACACGATACACACCAAAACACGCTACACACCAAAACACGATACACACCAAAACACGCTACACACCAAAACACGCTACACACCAAAACACGATACACACCAAAACACGCTACACACCAAAACACGCTACACACCAAAACACGCCAAAACACGCTACACACCAAAACACGCTACACACCAAAACACGCTACACACCAAAACACGATACACACCAAAACACGCTACACACCAAAACACGATACACACCAAAACACGCTACACACCAAAACACGCTACACACCAAAACACGATACACACCAAAACATTGCACAACTAAACTATTGCACTATTGTAATTTCATAAGAGAGTCTTTAAATATTTCAAATCAAATCAAATCAAAGTTTATTTGTATAGCGCTTTTCACAACACATGTTGTCACAAAGCGCTTTACAGGATTTAAAAGGTTAACAATACTATGGGTCCAGAACCCTAATGAGCAAGCCAAAGGCGACAGTGGCGAGGAAAAACTCCCTAGATGGTGGGGAATAGGAAGAAACCTCGGGAGGACCAAGACTCAAAAAGGGAACCCATCCTCCATTGGGCGGCCCGTTAACACACAAATTACACAAAATACAGACAAATACACAAGTCACACACAAATCACACAATCAGACTAAGTAAAGGTAAAAATGAAAGTTTGTATTTGTATTTGAATTTAACAAAGTAGTATTTACTGTCAGAGCCACTTTCATAGTTTGAAAATGTTTTTTATATGAGGAAAGGCAGGGGCGGGGTCAGGGATGTGAAAGGGGCGAGATCAGGGATGTGAAAGGGGTGGGGTCAGGGATGTGAAAGGGGCGTGTTCACACAAGACTCCTGCAAACACACACACACACACACACACACACACACACACACACACACACACACACACACACAAACACCTTCCTCCCTGTTCATTGTGTTTGTGGGTCTTAGGCTTCCTCTAACCCAGCATGGTGAGGCTTAGAGCTCCAACTTTCAAGGGAAATACAGGAAGTAGAAATATGAGAGCGAGAGAGAAAGAGAAAGGGAGAGGAACAGAGAAAGAGGGAGAGAGAGCGGGGAGAGGGAGAGGGAGAGATAGAGAGGCAACATGGTGTTGGATTGTGAGAAAGATGCATCCACACATAAAGGTGGTGTGGAGATCCTGAGTTAAGCTCCTCCTGCATGGAGCTCATATCTGTGAGGCTGCAGTGACCCTGCAGGGCTCCATCAGCAGGATCATCACCTTCTCACCGACATCCTTATTAGTTTCCAGCTCTTGGGGCTGTGGTGTGGTGGAGCAGTAATGGCCTCCACCCTCTTCCTGCCTTCATAACGAGCTGCAGGTCTGCCGTCTTTACACCTGTGACGTCACACTGACGCACCGGGACAAGAAGAACTGTGTCATGTGTGTGGTACATTTACAGTCGTGTAGGGTGTAGACTGCAAACACCAGCCACACAATGTAAGACTAGTGCGTCTCCATGGGGGGGTGTCAGTCTGGTCAGTAAATAAAGGGCAGAAAATAAAATCAGAAAACAGTTTTCTGAACTTTTGTGAGAATGAATGTTACGCAAGTAGTGATGGATGTGATTGGATCTATATTATATAATATAAAACTATAATATATAATTATAATATGTAACTATAATACATCATTTCAGGTGATTCAGACTGTTTGCCGTAGATTAGTAGCAGTGTGGTTCTGTTTCGTCATCCGTGCATCTGAGTCTGGGTAAGGTGAGACTTCACATTTAACAGGTAACTGATCCGAAAAAGTGTCTGCAAAGAAACACTACAGTGTGCGGCAGTCACATTCCCATTTCAGATCTCATCACATCACCACATATCTCATCTCCCCCAAGAGCCCCAGAAGTCAGCAGTCAGATGTGTACATGTCTCAGGTGTGTGTCAGTCTTGGACGTGTGTATGTCTCAAACATGTGTATGTCTCAGACGTGTGTATGTATTAGGCGTATGTCTGTCTCAGACGTGTGTGTATTTCTTCATGTCTGTGGTTCCTGCATCTTCAACTGTGCTGCTGTTAAATTACAACAGTAAAGCATCAGTGGATTCTGCAAGCTGCTTAATCTGTGATCTCCTGCTGTGATCTCCTGCTGCGATCTCCTACTCTGTGATCTCCTACTCTGTGATCTCCTACTCTGTGATCTACTCTGCTGTCCTGTTTTCTCTTGTTGAACCTGTTGGAGGTGTTACTGTTTCCTGCCCACCTCTGGCATCAGGCCAACAGGTGCTACACGCTAACCACACAGGGACCCCAGTGCTTAGCCATGACAAAATACCACACACATGGGGTCACGTCAGGCTCAGTGTGGGCACGGCAGGCAGGGGTTTGACATGTGTGTGCGTCTGGAGATGTGTTTGTGTGTCTGGAAATGCTCCACCGGCCAGAGTGTGGTCTGAAGGCTCTTGGTGAATGCAGAGAGCTTGGCAAAGAGTATCACCTCCTCTAGTGTGAGTACTACCCAACACCTCCTCTAGTGTGAGTACTACCCAACACCTCCTCTAGTGTGAGTACCACCCAACACCTTCTCTAATGTGAGTACTACCCAACACCTTCTCTAGTGTGAGTACTACCCAGCACCTCCTCTAGTGTGAGTACTACCCCGCACCTCCTCTAGTGTGAGTACTACCCAACACCTTCTCTAGTGTGAGTACTACCCAACACCTCCTCTAGTGTGAGTACTACCCAACACCTCCTCTAGTGTGAGTACTACCCAACACCTCCTCTAGTGTACTACCCCGCACCTGCTCTAGTGTGAGTACTACCCAACACCTCCTCTAGTGTGAGTACTACCCAACACCTCCTCTAGTGTGAGTACTACCCAACACCTCCTCTAGTGTACTACCCCGCACCTGCTCTAGTGTGAGTACTACCCAACACCTCCTCTAGTGTGAGTACTACCCAACACCTCCTCTAGTGTGAGTACTACCCAACACCTTCTCTAGTGTGAGTACTACCCAGCACCTCCTCTAGTGTGAGTACCACCCAACACCTCCTCTAGTGTGAGTACTACACAATACCTCCTCTAGTGTGAGTACTACCCAACACCTGCTCTAGTGTGAGTACTACCCAACACCTCCTCTAGTGTGAGTACTACCCAACACCTCCTCTAGTGTGAGTACTACCCAACACCTCCTCTAGTGTGAGTACTACCCAGCACATCTTTAATAGATAATCTCACAATTGTCTCACTTCCTACCATCCTGCCTACACTACCCTGCAGATACACTCTCACAAATTCAAACTCACATACTAAGGACAGGCTTCAGACTAATTACATCAATGAACCATTTAACAAATTCAATAAAATGTCCCCATATATCCTACAAAATTCATTCAGGACAGTGAGTGTGTGTGGGGACCTGCAGCCTTTTGGGTGTGCAAAGTGTGTTTAGTCTCCGCACAACCTCCTCATTCCTGTGATAAAGTCACTAACACACCGGTGCAAACATGAAGCAACATCCAGCAAAATGAGCAAACGTGGGGTTCTTCCCAAGCCCCTCCCTCATCCCTAAGCCCGTCCCTCATCCGCAAGCCCCTCCCTCACCCCCAAGCCCCTCCTCCACCCCCCATAGTTTCCCAGTTAAGCACTTGGAATCTCGCTTGAGACCAAATTCAAGCCCACAGAAAAGTAATTATGAAAGTCTCAGTAGGGACTCGTGGAGTCTGACCGCTGGAACGAGGCGTTTCTCCTGGAGACTCGCGTCTCGCATCACAGGCTGGTCTCTCTTCTTCTCTAGCTGTGTGTTTCCGTGGCAACAGTTAAACACAGCACATCTCTGTGTATCCGTGCCTAAACGTGTGAGATCAGGACCACGTGGTGGACGGACACCTTCATCAGGACGGAGGAGAAGATGGAGGAACAGTGTTAGTGTGAGATGGTGAGGGTGGAGATGGTGATGGTGGAGAGGGTCTTGCGCGTTCTGCTCAGATATGACAAACGTGTGCAGATATGTAAATTAAATGTAAATGTGCCGTATTTTGTCAATTGTGATTTTTACACCGCAATCAAAATTTGTCCTCCGCTTTTAACCCATCTGTGCAGTTAGAACACACACATCGAACTCACGACCCTCCAGTCACAAGACCAGTTCCCTACCACCAGGCCATGACTGCCCCATATATAGATATATGACAAACGTGCAGATATATGACAAACGTGTGCAGATATATGACAAACGTGCAGATATATGACAAACGTGTGCAGATATATGACAAACGTGCAGATATATGACAAACGTGTGCAGATATATGACAAACGTTCAGATATATGACAAACGTGTGCAGATATATGACAAACGTGCAGATATATGACAAACGTGTGCAGATATATAACAAACATGCAGATATATGACAAACGTGTGCAGATATATGACAAACGTGCAGATATATGACAAACGTGTGCAGATATATGACAAACGTGCAGATATATGACAAACGTGTGCAGATATATAACAAACATGCAGATATATGACAAACATGTGCAGATATATGCCAAACGTTCAGATATATGACAAACGTGTGCAGATATATGACAAACGTGTGCAGATATATGACAAACGTGTGCAGATATATGACAAACATGCATATATATGACAAACGTGTGCAGATATATGACAAACGTGTGCAGATATATAACAAACGTGTGCAGATATATGACAAACGTGTGCAGATATATGACAAACGTTTGCAGATATATAACAAACGTGTGCAGATATATGACAAACGTGTGCAGATATATGACAAACGTGTGTAGATATATGACAAATGTGCAGATATATGACAAACGTGTGTAGATATATGACAAACGTGCAGATATATGACAAACGTGTGCAGATATATGACAAACGTGTGCAGATATATGACAAACATGCATATATATGACAAACGTGTGCAGATATATGACAAACGTGTGCGGATATATAACAAACGTACAGATATAGGACAAACGTGTGCAGATATATGACAAACGTGTGCAGATATATAACAAACGTGTGCAGATATATGACAAACGTGTGCAGATATATGACAAACGTGTGTAGATATATGACAAATGTGCAGATATATGACAAACGTGTGTAGATATATGACAAACGTGCAGATATATGACAAACGTGTGCAGATATATGACAAACGTGTGCAGATATATAACAAACGTACAGATATAGGACAAACGTGTGCAGATATATGACAAACGTGTGCAGATATATGACAAACGTGTGTAGATATATAACAAACGTGCAGATATATGACAAACGTGTGCGGATATATGACAAACGTGTGCAGATATATAACAAACGTACAGATATATGACAAACGTGTGCAGATATATGACATACGTGTGCAGATATATGACAAACGTGTGCAGATATATGACAAACGTGTGCGGATATATGACAAACGTGTGCAGATATATGACAAACGTGTGCAGATAGGACGGAGTCTGACTAGTGCTCACGTTGGCTTTATTTGAAGCGTCCAGACGGTCCTGTGCTATGATTCATTAAAAGTGCAGTGGGAGTGATTATGTGGCCAGACGGAGCTTAAGAGGACAGACTGCAGCAAGTACTGCTCTCTCTCTTTCTCTCTCTCTCTCACACACACACACACACACACCCTCTCTCTCTCTCTCTCTCTCTCTCTCTCTCTGTTATGTAAGCAGGCCTCCTGTGGTTTTTCCTCCCAACTCAAGCTAGTGTTTATGCTGCCACCACTCCAGATAAGAGTCCTGATGCAATAGAGTCCTGCTACAATAATGTCCTGCTACAATCACGTCCTGCTGCAATAGAGTCCTGCTACAATCACGTCCTGCTGCAAATAACATCCTGCTGCAATAATGTCCTGCTGCCATAATGTCCTGCTACAATAATGTCCTGCTGCAATAGAGTCCTGCTGCAATAATGTCCTGTTACAATAATGTCATGTTACAATAATGTCCTGCTACAATAATGTCCTGCTGCAATAGAGTCATGCTGCAATAAAGTCCTGTTACAATAACGTCTTGCTGCAAATAACATCCTGCTGCAATAGAGTCCTGCTACAATAACATCCTGCTGCAATAGTGTCCTGCATTTAACCAGCTTCTCTTGTACAGTGGGCAGATGTGACGTAGTCCAGTTCTATTATTAGAGATATTAGTCTGGCTGCATGATGACCAGCAGTGCCTGGGGCCGCTCTTGCCTCTTACGTAACTGCTTTATCATTCGTAAAGAGGAGTCGGCAAACAGGAATAGTGGGCAAAATTATAACCAAGTGGAAAAGAGTTCAGATTAAATAGCAATGTAAGGGTTATCATTTTAATAACAGGCAGTTGAATAAATCAACAGAGGACACCTTTAATGCATCTGAACCCATTTTGAACAAAGTCAAATAAGCAATGAGACACACAGGCCAGCTGCAGTTAGATGTTCTGTGAGCTAATGAACACTACGAATGCAGCACGGAGCTCTTTCATTGGCTTCTACGCACCAGACCTGCTCTGCTCCACAGAGGCGGGTGGCATGGACCGTATTACACTAATCCATTTTTGATGTGTATACACAGCTATCTGTGGTTCAGGTTTACTCGGTCGTCTCCGCTGCGAACGAGATCTGGTCGAGGTGCTTCTCCCACACCGGCATCACTTGGAAATCGCTTACCGGAGGTGACGGGGTTGGCTGGCAAACACCGGCACAAGCCAGCTCCACCGTGAATATTTCACCTCATTAAAAATTCATGGAGGTAAGGGCCACTGATAGAAGAGGCTCACCCCAGTCAGCTTTCTGTTCTCTGGTTTTTATTTATAGCATTTCAAGTATTATGAGTTTCCCTGAGCCACAAAGTGTGTGTGTGTGTGTGTGTGTGTGTGTGTGTGTGTGTGTGTGTGTGTGTGTGTGTGTGTGTGTGTGTGTGTGTGTGTGTGTGTGTGTGAGAGAGAGAGAGAGAGAGAGAGAGTGAGCAAGAGATGGAGATCTAGATAAAAAAAGACAGAGAGAGACAGACAGAGAGAGAGACAGAGAGAGAGGACATAAGGGTGAGTGAGAGAGATAACGTGGGTCAGGAAGTTCATTCCTGGAAGGTGTCCTGAGGAAGGATTAGGCACATGGCTTACACAAGTGGTGTGGAGTGTGACACAGTGTGTGAAAGCCAAGCCTGTCCTCATGTGGATCAGCCCTCGTGCCACCCTTGTACCACCCCTGTGCCAGCCCTGTGCCACCACTCATGCCCACCACTCATGCCCACCACTCGTGCCGGTGCCCCTTGAACCTGTCAGCCGTTGAGGAGTGTCTGCTTTGTGAGCTGGATTGGCTGTGTTAGCCTCAACATGGTGTAATCACAAACCTGCTTTCATGTTACAATATTCTGTAAGAAACAGGAGAATACACAGACTGGATTATGTGACGAGCACGGCCTGGTTTAATGAGAAACAGCTGACTGGATTAAATATCCCCTTTTGTGTTGTTCTAAATGCCATGTATTGTGTTTTCCTGCAATCTTCACTTCAGTTGCCTGATTGAATCTCTGATGACCTAAAGTTTAACGGCAGTGTCGCCTGCTGTCTGTTTGAGTTGGGGGGGGGGGTCTCCATTACTGGAGGGTCTATTTTCAGCATTTTTTTTTTGTTATCTGTTTTACCTTGCATGGTTAGAGCAGCATGCAGGACAGGTGAGGTATTGGGGACGTGCAGGACAGGTGAGGTATTGGGGACGTGCAGGACAGGTGAGGTGTTGGGGGACGTGCAGGACAGGTGAGGTATTGGGGACATGCAGGACAGGTAAGGTATTAGGGACATGCAGGACAGGTGAGGTATTGGAGGATGTGAGGACAGGTGAGGTGTTAGGGACGTGCAGGACAGGAGAGGTATTGGGGGATGTGAGGACAGGTGAGGTATTGGAGGATGTGAGGACAGGTGAGGTGTTAGGGACGTGCAGGACAGGTGAGGTGTTGGGGGACGTGCAGGACAGGTGAGGTATTGGAGGATGTGAGGACAGGTGAGGTGTTAGGGACGTGAGGGCAGGTGAGATATTGGGGGATGTGCAGGACAGGTGAGGTATTGGGGGATGTGCAGGACAGGTGAGGTGTTTGGGACGTGCAGGACAGGTGAGGTGATGTTCCTCAAATGGCCATATGGTCCAGTAATATGAGCACACCAAATTTGTAAAAGGTCATGAAACAAGTATGTGGTCCTCCAGAGAGTCGTGAGGCTGCATACGGGTGACAGTGTTCTTTTACATGTTGTGCTGAATCTCCAGGCAACGTAGTGCTCTTCACGCTGCAACGTAAACCTGACCTTCAGTGTGGCTGTTGCATCATGGGATATCCAGTCATTTTTTACCAGGATTCTCTTTGTCATACAAGCAAATAGTAATAAACATAATAATAATAATAATAATAAACATAATAAAAATAAATAATACTATGTTTCTGAAATTAGCTTCAGAACTAAAACCAGTACAGCACTCTCCAATTCATTTCACCTGCACACAAGACTAAACTACCCTGAAGGGTTAAATCCTCAGACGTACATCTTGTCCAAAAGAGAGCCGACTTTATCCACAGCGCTTAGGACCCCAGTGACAGGAGAGCTGTGGACCTCGGCGTTGCCCTGGTGACCATGAAGCAGATTGATAACTCTGCATTTCTCTAGCGCTCCTGTTACTATCAGTGATGTTCTCTCTAGAGAATTTTCTCTGATGAATTAATTTAGTTCATCTCATAGTTAGCTAGCAGCTACCTGTCTGTCTCTGAGAGCTTCACTAATTAGAGACTGATGATTACACAGCGAGTGTATGTAGATTCAGTGTAAGCCCAGGTGAACACCCTTAAATGTTTGTCCATCCATCCATTCATTCATTCATCCATCCATGTTTTTATGCAGACAGATCAGCAAATGAGGCTTTATTTTTAGTATCAGTTCTACTCTTTCTGTGAGTCTCTGAGAATTAATTTCAAACCGAACAGACGTTGTTTGGACTATATACCCTGTATGGACGTTTGCAAAAAGTTAAAGTCTTTCTGCAAACATTCTATGATGTTTCACTGTAGAAAAACAAGAATACATCACCATATATACCACATCATCTGCCCCCCCAAAAGCAATTTCCAATATGCTTTCTGAGTTAATTTAAGTGAATTTTAAAAAGCAGTGGTCCAAGGATAGAGCCCTGAGGAACCCCTAACAGTTAGTAGGATTTATAATTTAGCATTGGTAACAACACATCAATTTCTGTTAAAAAATACAGTCATGAAACCAGTTCGATGTCTGATGATTACAAAAAAACAGTCATTGTATGAGAAGATCATGACCAACATTTTCAAAAGCCTTTGATAAATTATACAAACAGCAACAATGTAATTAATGAAGAACTGCTACGGAAATAGAACCTGACTGAAAAATAATTAAATTATTTCCTTTTAATAGGAAGCTAGACAACTGAATATTTACAAAAAACTGAGTCAGTAGCGTGTTGTGCAGCTTAAGCGTTTTCAACCCTGTTTGAGGTGTTGTGTAACCAAATTCCACATTTCCAATCTGATGAAGACATGTGGTTATCTGAGCTTGTGGTTTTGACCCAAGTTTAACCTCTTGAACCAGAAGTGAATTTAATCTCTCTCTCTCTCTCTCTCTCAAACACACACACACACACACACACACACACACACACACACACACACACAATACGTATTTCAGACTTTTGTATAAAGAATGACCAGTGATATCCAAGATGACTAATCCTCATAAATTAAATTACAGACTACCACTAATCTATAAGAACTATGCTAAATGTAGGTAGTTAAACAAATCCCTTAAGGAAAAACCTCAAAAAGGTCTTTATTCCCACAAAGTCAACAAGCAACCCTCTTAACAAGTGTGTCCTTTAAGAGTGGGCACAGGACTCAGGATTTGTTAATGTGTAAGAAGTTACCTCTGGAGAGGGTGGAGGTGAGAACTCCTCAGAGTGGTTGTGGTTGGGGGTGTTGGCATGCTGGATGCTGTGATATTCAATCTCTACATGTCAGACGTGGCCGGAGCGAAACCCAAACACAGCCGAGAACATCACTGATGTGCTCTGTGAACGCAGGGCCAACGTGCCGCACACGTGTGGTAGAAGCTCTTTCACTCTCGCATTCCTGCTCACTCTTGCTCTCTCTCTCTCTCGTGCTCTCTCATGCGCTTTCTCTCTCTCCCTCTCCCTCCCTATCTCCTTTTTATGCTCTCTCCCTTTTGTGCTCTCCCTCCCTCAATCTCTTATGCTCTCTCTCTCTCTCTCTCTCTCCCTCCCTCACTCACGCTCGTTCTCTCTCTCTCGTGTTTTGGAAAAGGTTTTTTTTTTGGAGGTTGAGGTTTTGTACCCTCTGACTGCCGTGAGTCACTCAGTCATTAACTATACATTCAGTAACCACACCTGGCAGAGGGTCTTGGCACAGTCCCATACACAGGAGCTCTGTGGACGCAGCACAGCTGTGCGTCAGTGCCAAGAGTCCTGCGGAGGTTTGAGAGACCTGGCTTAAATCGAAGACCTCAGAGAGGATTATACTAAAGACTTCTGAGAGCCATCTTAAACTGGAGACTTCTGAGAGGCCTGGCATTTCACGTAAAAAGTGTCTATTCTGTTTGACTGTGGCATCAGGTGCTGTTGTGTTTCTCTCTTCTTGAACATTTCTCTGTTCTCACATATTTAATCACTACATTTAGGATATTTGAAACAAATAAAAATGTCAGTGAAGTAAATTTGGCCCGTGATCTCTACATGAATGTTGTAATGACTCTTTAAGAAAAATCAAACCACAAATATTTTTATTTAATTTTTAATTTTAATTTTTTTATTTTTATTTTAATCATAATTAGAGCACCTGGTCAGTAAAAAAGTTATTTTACAACACAGTTTATCCAGCAGAAACACTTCACAACACATTACGACGCAGATCTCTGCAACACAGCTCTATAC
This sequence comes from Brachyhypopomus gauderio, assembly GCF_052324685.1. Taxonomy (NCBI): domain Eukaryota; kingdom Metazoa; phylum Chordata; class Actinopteri; order Gymnotiformes; family Hypopomidae; genus Brachyhypopomus; species Brachyhypopomus gauderio. The sequence goes on along the minus strand of NC_135225.1, from coordinate 819,197 downwards.
TTTAATCTGAAATTAAAATCCAACAATATGTCACCTATCACAAAGATCAAATATTCTATGAATTTGCACTGGCATATCAGACAAATTGTTGTTTTCCCCTGTTAACTACATGTATGATTTGTAGAGAATGGCGCTCTTATCTGGGCTTGTGTGAGTGGTGTGGGTGGTTGAAGCAGCTCTGAGTTTTGGGTTGGATTCTGGATTCAGTTTCTGCCGATGCATTTGACCCATTACCCATCAGCCCTGGAGGTCTTACTCAGTTCCCCTGGGGCATGGCCATTTAAAATTTTTTTGCACATATGTAACTGTGTATGTGCTGGACAGAACGGTGAAGTTCTGAGAAGACCAGCGAGCTGGAGCACTGTGAGATCTAGCAGACTTGGCCCACTGTGAGAGGATCCCAGCTTAGTGTGATCCTCCCACAGATAATCTCACACACTCTGGGGATTTGCTTCCTGTTTGTCCTCACTGGGCTAAAGCTAGCCTGGAGGTCAGATAGGTTTGGGCTGACCTACCTGAACCTGGGCTGGATACAGGTGTATGGTGGGGGGGATAGAAGCACTCCAGGTCACCAGTTCACCCGGGTCACCAAGGTTTACGTCTTTAATCACCCTGCTTGCTCTAGGCTGCCTTGGAAGATGCTCTGTTTGTATTTCTGAGCAGTGGGTGTTCCACTAAGGCCAATTAGTGTAAATAATGAAGAATATAATCCCAGTGGATCTGCAGACACAGGCCTGTGGCCGTCCTGCTCTTGGGCTGCCAAAGTCCTGCTGTCTCTCATCAGTGAGTCCTGATATTCTGGAGAAAATGCGAGTATGTTTTAGCTTTGGTGAAATTTCTGTTCGAATTCTTTTCCAGTTAACATTAGCTGACATTAGTCACATCCACGTCCTGATCTGGGCTGGGATGTCTGCAACTGAAAATGATCACACAGTCACATGACCTCCAGCCAATTAAAATGTCAGGAGAAGAACACCAGGAAGAACTGTGCTTGCTGTGAAGTCAGATTGTTCAAGAATGTAAGTAAGTAAGTAAGTAAGTAAGTAAGTGTTTATTTATATAGCACTTTTCCAAGTAGGCCTACAAAATGCTTTACAACAAATACAAGCATAAAAAATAGAATAAAAAGACTACATAAAACACAACATAAAAACAAATAAAATAAGACATCACAACCACATGCATAAAAAATGCTAGCCATGACCAACCTCAAATGCTACGCCGTACAGGTATGTCTTTAATCTCTTTTTAAACAACTCCTTAGACCCAGCAAGTTTAATGTCTAATGGCAGACCATTCCAAAGTTTCGGGGCACATACAGCAAAAGCACAATCCCCCTTGCGTTTTCTCTTAGTCCTTGGAACTACTAAAAGCCCTTGGTTAAAGGACCTCAGTGACCTAGCATTAGAATAAGGGACTAATAGATCAGAAATATATAATGGTCCATCCCCATGCAAGGCTTGGTATGTTAAAACCAGAATCTTAAAATCAATCCTTTGGGCAACAGGCAGCCAATGCAGTGAAGCCAACACAGGTGAGATATGCTCTCTTCTTTTGGCACCAGTAAGCACTCGAGCTGCTGCATTCTGGACCAGCTGCAACCGTGTCATAGCTCCTTGACTAAGACACGTAAATAAGGCATTACAGTAATCAAGGCGTGATGATATGAAAGCATGAATAATTCTTTCTGTATCTTGGAATGAAAGCATTTTCCTAATTTTTGCTATATTTCTCAATGACTTAAGAATGACTTAATTAATCTGTGATCAAAGGTTTGCCAGTTTGGTCAAGACATCTGTGAAAAGGGATGTCACATCACCACAACGGCTGCTGTTCTTACCAGTGTGGTAACACTAAAGTCCTCAGTCTGAGGACTTCTGAGTGTCTGAGGACTTCTGAGTGTCTGAGGACTTCTGAGTGTCTGTGGACTTCTGAGTGTCTGAGGACTTCTGAGTGTCTGAGGACTTCTGAGTGTCTGAGGACTTCTGAGTGTCTGAGGACTTCTGAGTGTCTGTGGACTTCTGAGTGTCTGTGGACTTCTGAGTGTCTGTGGACTTCTGAGTGTCTGTGGACTTCTGAGTGTCTGTGGACTTCTGAGTGTCTGTGGACTTCTGAGTGTCTGAGGACTTCTGAGTGTCTGTGGACTTCTGAGTGTCTGTGGACTTCTGAGTGTCTGTGGACTCTAGTCTGTACACCTTTGTTCCCCACACATCCTGTAATAACTATCAACTTGTTAAATATGCAGATTTTCCCAGAAAACTATATTGTCACATGCAGGATTTCAAAGGTGTCTTCATTTTGCCACATTTCTAAAAGCATGGCGGTACGTTTAGTGTAGTTTTACTAATGTCTCCTCAACTTAAGAGTACTAAACTGGTTAAGCCAACTTCTTTGCAAGCACACTCTTTTTCTTGAGAGGTTAGATTTAGATGCAGGCTGCCATGTCCTAACTGTTTACTGAATGGCTGAAGCTGGTTTAGATACTGATGGTGTGTCAGCGTTAATGAAGAACCCAAATACCACAGACTGAATGGGGCAAACTAGCAGGTTTTGCAGAACTCACCATTATATACCGCATGACAATGTCAACTGATGCAAGAAAACACTCCATATCCCAAACAAAAGTGCTCGCTACTGGTAAACGTGTCATGGTGTACTAGGGTGCGTTCACAAAGACTCACAAATTGCCCAGAGGGCAAAAAGTCAATGTTTGCTTTATGTAGTGGCAAGAAAAAAACATCCAGACTAATCAGCCAGTCTGAAGTGATAATGCGGCTTTTCAGGTGACATGATGCGTGACAGTTGGTTCAGAGTACTCAGCTTGATGGTGACCCCGGGCAGTGACCCCGGGTAGTGACCCCGGGCAGTGACCCCCGGGCAGTGACCCCCGGGCATACGTTTCTGGAGGCTCCATCTCTCCTGATGTCGTGTCTCTGCTCAGGAAAAGATCTCCTGCTAATTCACATCGCTAATAGTCACCAACTCTGGTGGAATGAGTCAACACCTTTGACCTGATGTGACTCAAAGCTGAACAGTGAGGAGTGTTTTTCAGGGTGGCGGGTCTTGGTGGGTCTTGGCGGGTCTTGAATCCACATGGCAGGCCACATCAGAGGTGGGGACTCGAGTCACATGACTTGGACTCGAGTTAGACTCGAGTCATTAATATTAAGACTTTTGACTTGACTTGAAAAAATATTCAGAGACTTAGACTTGACTTGGACTTTTACACCAATAACTTGGGACTTGAATTGGACTTGAACCTGTTTACTTGCAAAGACTTGATTTTTTTTTTTACCCCCAATCTAAATTTTAAAACGCATATTAATATTTATAAAGTGCGCCCCATTAATTTCATTTCCGTCCTTCTGACGCAGACCGGCGTTACACCAGATTCTGTGACCGTCGAGTTTTGTGACCACAGGGGGCGCTATTTCACAGTTTCTGTTCAGAGGCACAAACGCTTTACGAATGCTACGTAAACTATGCTGATGCACTTTCTTTACTCGTTTTGTTGGTGTCCACGAACCAAAATATGACAGATGTTTATATTTACATTTTATCGTCTCTTAATTACATAAATGTACTTAAACAAGATTTACCATCCCCTCACCATTGAGGCCAACAAAGAAATCATGAATGGGATATACAGGTGAGCCTTTTTAACTGGGGTCACCAATTCTGACGGCAGCCATCAGAATATGTGACCCCACTGAATCTCCAGGTAACAATAGTTCACCGTGACCCCACAATAACAGAAAACAATGAAAAAATAACCCTAACCTTTTATTAGTCTATATTTAAACATTTTATCCAAATGTTTAGAATAACCATTCGTAATGACAGCATCTTGCTTACGATGAAGCTTGCTATTTTCGTGTAAAATGATGTAACGAAACATTCTTGTTTAAGTACATTTATGTAATTAAGAGAAGATAAAATGTAAATGATCTGTCATCTTTTGGCTGGCGGACACCAACAAAACGAGTAAAGAAACGCATCAGCGTAGCATTCATAAAGCGTTGGTGCCTGTAAAAAAAAAAAAAGACTCGAAAGGACTTGAAATTCCAAGCTTCAGACTTGGGACTTGACTTGACGGTTGCCTGTCTTGACTCGAGACTTGACTTGAGTTGACTGTCTTTGCTTGAGACTTGACTCGGGACTTGAGGATAAAGACTTGGACTTACTTGAGACTTGCAAAACACTGACTTGGTCCCACCTCTGGGCCACATACTGTCCTTGTTACAGATGTAACACTCTGCAAGTCTCTCTCACATTAGACTGATATCAAACTGACATCAGACACTACTGCAGCCAGTCTCTACTCATTCAAAAACAGGGGAAAGGACACACTGGTCCACTACACTCCACCAGTAAGGACACACTGGTCCACTACACTCCACCAGTAAGGACACACTGGTCCACCACACTCCACCAGTAAGGACACACTGGTCCACCACACTCCACCAGTATGGCAAATGGTAAACCACTGAGCCATTCAGCTCATACATTCTCATTAAAAACCTCCGGCCATGTGGCGTCAGCTGGTACTGTTTGCCAAGACTCGGTGCTTTGATAGCTCCCTGATACCAGCCTGGAGCTGCGTATGTTTGCCCAGGCTGCTTACGGTTCAGCGCCCCCCAGGACAGCCACGCAGCTGTGTGTCAGGGTCCACACTCACTTATCTCACTTTACGTGAGTACACTGTACTGGTCCAGACCCTGGTAGGCTCCTCCCCTTCAGCAGGAGGGCGGAGACCTGTTATGGCACAATTAGGGGCACTTTCAAGTAGGGGTGTATTCAACTAAGGATTTTCATAGTCGAATCTGATTCGTCAGCTTTTCCCTTTAGTCGACTAATAGTCGAATCGGGTTTATTTATTTATTTATTTTTAGAGCACCTTAAACGGGATCCCGTTCTCATTCAGGACTTTTTTCCTCTTCAAAGTAAAAACCTAAAACACTCAGATAAATGAATAAACACGGTAGGTATGCTTTATTCAGCTTTTATTTATTTACTTATTTATTTTTTAATGAAACGTTAGAGAACATTAACCGTCAGTGCGCATTGCGCATATCGAACTGTCAGACAGGCACTGTGCAAAATGTCAAAAATATTTTAAATAAAATATGCCTGCCTGAAAATATAAAAAATTGCCACACAACAGCAAAAAAATACAAGGAAAGGTTCAAGTAACGGGGTTTAAAAGCAAACAACAACAAAAAATTTAGACGAGACGACACGACTGAAACGACAAACGTTTTTTTCGCCTTACGCGTTTTAAATGGTATGCCATGTTGGTTGTTGTCGTGCGAAATGAAAGACGTTGATGACATAACTTGCACTTCACTTTGTTTGATTCATCTTTATGTTTTTCAAAATACTTTTGAAGTTTTTTAGTAGCCATTATAATCTCGGCAGATGCTGCGCATATTCTGTAGCGTGTTCAGCTCCGCTCGTTTGGATTGTGCAACTGCATGGTGTGATTTATTTATGTGTAGTAAGGAAGATGCCTATTGTTAATGCGCAAACATCATTTAAAAATATTTATTAACAGAAATTGGGATGATTTTATTTGACAAAAGGCTATATATAATGAAAACAAAGACATTTCATGTAACAACTAATGCTTAGCAGCATCCTTGGGCACCCCCATGCAGTTAGAATGGTACATTCGACTATGACATTCATAGTCGACTAGGGGGTATAGTCGACTATAGTCGAATCAGCGACTATCGCAGGTCACCCCTACTTTCAAGTATCAGTGCCCAAATCAGTGAAAACGTGCTTTGCACACGAGTATCTTTTGTTTGTTTAAAAAAAAATCTTTCACATGAAAGGTTCAAACAGTTAGCAGCATAATGGTAATATCAGGACATCTACCGAATGCAGTGCTGTATGTGTGATTTAACTGACTGAATTATTATTCTGTCTAAATGTAAATAATACATATTTCCTGCTGATGGAAACAGCTCTTTCTTTTGTCTGAAGATGTATCTGAAGTGTGTTCAGTACATTTCTATGCTAAGCTGTCTGGTCATGCTTAAGAATAGTGTTCATCTATAGAACCATAATTCTACACCGACCTTTTAAATAGGAAGCAGGGCCTAGTGCCACACAGTACAGCAGAACTCCTTAAGGAAGAGGAATTACTCTCTTCCACACCAACCTGCCTGCCTTCTCCAACACTGAACACTGGTTGGTTACATTTAGTATGGACTGTCTGCCGAAAAGCAACCCAAACAAAACAGGACCCAGTTCTGTAAGCTTTTCTGCAACGTTGTCTGCTCAGCAGCGGTTTCATAATTGATTTGTGGGGACTTGTTCACGTCTGACAAGCTTGGCCACTTCTATAGTCGGACACAGCAGGGGCCAGGCACTCTCTCCAGCTGTTGAATATTACAGACATGAAATGGTGTTTCTGTGTACTTCAGTTTGAAACAGGTTTCCTTCTTCAGGGTCAGCCTCTAACGTAACTCAAGAGCTCCACAATCCCCGGTAGAGTTACCCACAATCCTGTGCGGCAGAGCGGGAGGGCGGAGTGGTGAGTGGGTGCAGTCATAATGTTTAGACTGTCTCCTTGTGGTTATGTAAGCGGTTTTGTCCTCTCCCGTTTGTTAACCTAAGCTACCTTTAGCTTACACTACACTCCAAGGTGTACGTTATATAAACCGTCCATGCTAGCAGCGCTGCTGTGGTTTGTCCTCTTCTGCGTGCAGTGGGACTCTTTCCCTCCTGACGCATGCAGCTTTCTCTCCGTGCTCTCTGTAGTTCTACGCATGGTAACATCATAAGTGTTTGCCCACTTTAAGAACCCACAACGCACCAGTAAACAAGAGTTTCCATCCTCTCCAGTGCTTAGCGAGATTTGGCCTAAGGCGTCGTGCACTGTGGTTTTAGTGGATTTCTGCTTGTGTGCAGTTCAACACTGCAACGTCTTGTTTGTCAAAAGCAGCACATGCACGGATGCCATCGCGGGGTAGATGGGACACAGGTTACAATCTTGAGTTGTTACCGCAAACTTCGAAACTAAAAGCTGTCGCAGAAGTCACATCAGTCCTGAATCCACCCAGCAGCGGTGAGTGTGTATGAGCAAGGTCATATCGCAGTCTCACTGCTGCATGTCTGTCAGTCTCTCCACAACCCAGAGCGCTGGTGGAGAGATACTGCAGAGATCAGCTGACACGGCACTCCTTAAAGAGTAGAAAAGTATGCAGAATCCAAACAATCTCAGGAATGCTCGCACGGTCGAGTCTCACCCCCCATTGGTTCAGTTACCACTTGGAACATGTTTAGGGAACAAATGTCTTTACATTAAACCGAGGATTTTTAAATACATATTTCTATCAGTATACAGCCTTTTGATACTTTTAATGTTTTATATATTTTCAAATATGTCTCATTTTGCGGTGTGTAATGGTAAATGGCAGAACGGTTGCCTACACATGAAGAGTTGAGACATGCCCGTGCAGACACACAACATAAACACACCGGCTGCTCGGAGAGGTTGAAGTGGGACAGTTGTAGAAGTTCTCAGTGTGTCTCCATGTGCGTTTGTGGTTCAGTTTTTTTATCCGTGACATAACAAAACCACCACAACAAACACCATGTGATACAGATCTGGTTTCTTGAGGGATATGTGGACACAGAAATCCAGTTGCTATGCCGTCCTAGATTTGCCTTTAAGGCCGCACAATTCGGTTTCAGCGTATAAACGGTCAAATATTCGCCATCCTGCTGGAAACACGAGTGGTCAGATCAGAAAGGGCCTTTCTGACTACACGCCAGCGCCACTAATGACCACCAGGGGAGAGCAACAGTTGTGGCAACAATATGTAACATGAAGTCAGTAGAAACAGTAAAAGCTGTTGGTCTGAGTGTTCGTCTACAGCTGACGCCTCTCCAGAGCAAAATGAGGTGCACACATAAGCTGCTGGAGGTTTGAGCCTTTTAACACCATGAGGCGCCTCACAGATATGACGTTACAGATATGACGTCACAGATATGACATCACAGATATGACGCTGCAGGTGATGCACAAAAAAAAAAAACGTGTAGTTTTGGAAGACAGACACATTCACGTTACAGATAGACATGGGTCACTTACAATTATGAACCGTCGAGATCCGATCAAATCTGATCTTAGCAAAACATCGGAAATGAATAGCCCGTTTGAGCACGTTGGCTGTTTTTATAAGCATGAATGCTGACCCACTTACCCGAGACACTGCAGAAGGCGCCTTTTCAAACTTATTGTCTTTTTCATTTTTCGCCTTTCTGGTATTCTCGTGTGGAACAAAACTTTCAGAAATTGCAGTTGTTGTCTCTGAATTGCCTGGCGAACGGGACCAGGCAGCCAGACCAGTGCGGCGGCTCCTGGGCCCGCAAAACACACACCGTGCGGTTACCGGACTGGACACCGCGCAGTTACCGGACTGGACCGGTTTAGATGGTCGCGACAGTCTGATCACATTCCGTGGCCGGGTCAGCAGCCGCTGTGAGATCTCTGGAATGGAGAGCGACTCACAGCGGACGGCTGGTTGTGATGTTGATGTCATGTTGTCAGAATGTTACGCAGAAGGTCACCTTGCACTGCTGATGGTGAGAGGGAAGATCTCCGTAGTGCACGGGGACAGAGAAAATTAGGCACTAGGGCAGTTCCATAAAATTTACTGGAAAAACAGAACTAAATGTAATTAATCCGCCCCACACAGTGTACATTTCAGTTCCTAACAATGCAAGAGTATGTGCAAGAGTATGCCAGCAAGATTGGAAGACTGTTATAATAAGCGTGTATATAAATACCAGCGCTGGCTGAACGGGGACAGGCGTTGGCCTTTCAGGTGTGTCCACGACGCTCAGCAGCTCAGGTATGTTGCCGCTGAACGGTCCCGGCGTCTTTGCTAGGGTGACTTTGAGGAGATGCGCTCAACACAGTTCTGGAGCGTTCTGCCCGCTCAGACTATGCCAGCTTGTGTTGCCTGATTTAATCAGATTTCTGCACAGTCAGCCCAACTATTTGGAGTGCACGCTCGGGTTTTTTTCTTTTTTTTGGGGTGGGGGGGGGGGGTTGTCTGTTTCAATTTCATTTGGAGGACAGGTACGATTTGACCTCTTCTCTCTACCCTGCTGCTCTTTTATTCTTTTCTATGGCTATTTATATTGCTTTCGTTGGTTCCAATGGCTATTAGTTTTCTTGTAGTTTTTTTTCCCACTCTCTCTCTCTCTCTCTTTCTCTCACCTGTACTGGGCGTAACGTGCCTGTGTTACACATGGATGCACTGCTGGGAGATGTTTGGTATCCTAGGTTTGCTCAAGGAACCATCCCTGAAACCCCAGTGATCTGGAGCTAAATGGTGATGCATACATCATGAGTCACTCACATGAGGCACCTGCACCGTGGGTGTCTAGAGTGGCAGAAACATACGACACACTTCATCCAGCAGAGGGAACGTTCATCTTGGGGATTTGCAGGATTGAGTAAAAAACTGCCTGTGTTTGTTCTCCTTGTCAGTGAAGACACTAACCCTGCAGAACCAGCTGCTCAGTCTGGGTGTGTGCTCTCATTGGCTAGTCACTGCAACACGACAAGATAAAAGCTCAGAAAGAGGTTCAGTTTTATAGTAAAGGATTAGACATGACATCAGCATTAAAAAACAACAACAAACTAGCAAACAGCAGTGTGATATGCTGGGTGCTGTTGTGGTTTATTAATAGCACTATAACACTAATGAGTGTTTGGTGTGTTCTCCTCACAGCGGGACACAGAGACACTCGTCCTCTACAGCCAAAGTTTGCCTGGTGTGCGGTGACGAGGCTTCAGGGTGCCACTATGGTGTCGTCACGTGTGGGAGCTGCAAAGTCTTCTTCAAAAGAGCAGTGGAAGGTACTCCCACTCAACCCCGTCACACCTGACACTCAACCCCGTCACACCTGACACTCAACCCAGACACACCTGACACTCAACCCCGACACACCTGACACTCAACCCCGACACACCTGACACTCAACCCAAACACACCTGACACTCAACCCCGTCACACCTGACACTCAACCCCGTCACACCTGACACTCAACCCCATCACACCTGACACTCAACCCAAACACACCTGACACTTAACCCCGTCACACCTGACACTCAACTCAAACACACCTGACACTTAACCCCAACACACCTGACACTCAACCCAAACACACCTGACACTCAACCAAAACACACCTGACACTCAACCCAAACACACCTGACACTCAACCCAAACACACCTGACACTCCACCCAAACACACCTGACACTCAACCCCGTCACACCTGACACTCAATCCCGTCACACCTGACATTTAGCTCCATCACACCTGACACTAGCATTCAACCCGTCATACCTGACACTAGCACTCAGCTCTATCACACCTGACTCTACCTCCACTTCAGCAGTTTTCTTGTTATATTTTAGCCGCATATTTTCTATTATGTATGATTTTGATTTTCCACTGGATTTTGCCTGTAACTCTTTGGCTGTTTTGTATACACCATGTAGTTTTATGTTGTATGTGCTGTATTTTATCATGGATGTGTATGATTCCAGCAGGCAGGGCAGCGTGGAGAAAACGCAGCAGCATGTAGAAACCAGTCCCACCAGGATTTCGCGGGCCTTTTTTGTGATTGTTGCGGGCTAAAATGTTTGATGTTGCGGGTGTTTTTCAAAAAAATTGCGATGGAAGTTGCGGTGTGTTTTTGCATTTTTGTGAGTACATTGCAATAGGGAGTAAATGTTGTATGCTTTCCTCTATTTAGTAGTACATTTTAATTATCTATTTACCTATTTATTCAGGGTTGCCAACTTTTCAAGATCGCTTGAAGTGAGATTTGAACCTGGAGGGGGTGGCGAACATTAATTGTTGACGGGGGGGTTAGCGAACGTAAGTTGTTACCGGGCGGCCTGTAAAATGGACACAAATTAAGTATTATATCGAGATCGATCGCCAGTGGTTGGCGCCAGAGCGAACTAGTAACTCATAGATATGGATCAGAGATAAATAAACTTTATCTCTGACTTTAAACTTTATCTCAGTTTAAAGTTTAAACTTATAAACTTTATCTCAGACCCTCGCCGCTTGCGTGCGCTGCAGTGACTTCGCGGGCTACCGTTGCATTGTGGGGAATGTAGTGTTTGTGCGTGCAAAACACCATCGGGCGGCTGTGGCCTGCGGGCCGGTTCTAATAGTAATTAAATATCATCCAGGGGGCCATAGATAATCAATTTGCGGGTAGAATCTGGACAGTTTATCCCCGCTTTCATGTAGTGTACCGGGATACTGCTTTTCCCGATCTTTTTGCCGTTATTTTCGTCGCTCATGCTGCTTTCAGTCTGCTCCTCTTGAACGTATATACGGAAGTAAGGCGGGAGTTTGTCGACGTCACATCAAGACGACATCAGTGATTGGTCAAATTTGCGGGAAAGTTGCGGTGATTGGCTGAAGTTGCAACACCGCTCTGAATTCGCGGGGTTTGCTTGAAGTTGCGTTGAAGTTGCAAATCGCAACATCGCGACTTTCTGGAGGGTCTGAGAAACAGCTCTGACTGCATGAACCTGCAGCAACACATGAAGCAGTGTGCTGGTTCTTTAATCGGGGAGTGCGTATATTGTAGCCAGTGTGGCGGACCGCCCGTCCTCGCCTGCCTGTCATGGCTTTGGGAGAGAGAGTTACACCTCATTAGTCCAGATACACGAAAGCTACACTACACTAAAACTATACTAAAGCTACACTACACTAATGCTACACTATGCTAATGCTACACTACGCTAATGCTACACTAAAGCTACACTACACTAATGCTACACTAAGCTAATGCTACACTACGCTAATGCTACAGAAATGCTACACTACGCTAATGCTACACTTTCTTTTAAAACATTGGCGTAGTCTGTGCAGGCGGTGGACAGATATGGGGGCATGGGAGACACTCGCCTGGCCTGGGGGGTCAGGAGCTGCTCTGGAGAGCAGACAGGCTGAGGTTGTGCAGGACACTGGTGTACTGGTGAACTTAAGCTAAGCTGGAGTGAAATCGCGGTCTCTGAGGATAAACTCCAGGAGAAAATGCTGACTAAGCAGTGGGACCAGCCCAGACTGCACAGGCCAGGAACTCGCAGGCCGGGGACACAGAAGAAGAGCTCCAGAGAGTGTGTGAAGGACACGCTGGCCTTCTGCTGGAGGAGCCTGATGTGATGAAGAGGAGGAACCGCTTCATTTTCATGATGCCTCTGGCTGCATCTGAAGTTTGAATTCTACCTATTTGAAGTGTAAGAAAAGGAATTCCTGTGTACATGTGAATACTCGGGGAAACACCGCAGGAGCGGTGAGCAGCCGCCTCTGTTTCTAGCCTGAAACATAGCGCTGCACTGATTTCCCAGCATGCCTTTCTAACCCTGATCCCAGACCTGCTACACTGTAGCTCACTTCCTGCTGTTTGTTTTTCGTTGTACATACTAAACATGTAAAGTAAGTAAATGGTCCCGAAGGCTGCGTGTGGAGTCTTCTGCGGAGCTGGGGCACCTCCCACACTGCTGATGGTGCTCGTTTGGTGTCTGGATGATGAACCACACGCTCTTACACACACTCCAAACGTATCAACAGACAGAAGATCCTGCAGCGTCTCCTACGTGGTCCTCCTCTCTAACACCTACACACCCACCTTCACACAAGGGCTACCAGAGGACAGTGGAGGTGGAGAGAGATGGAGTGGTAGAGAGGTGGATAGAGGTGGAGGTGTTGATGGTGCTTGCTCCTCTGAACCTTTTTAAGTCTTAATTTAATCACAGATGCTTGGTGTTAATTTGAGGCCTGTGGCTCACGCAGGGTGAGTGTGTCCTCCCCAGGAGAGCCTGTTCTAATGAACCACAGCAAATACGTGTCTGTCTTTAAACATCGAGGTTAGCTGCATTTTAGGTACAGTATCTTGACTTTACAAAGTGATGTAGGTCAAACCAGATCCACGGATATTTACTAAAACACAACCAGGGTGTTGTGTGCTAATTAGAGAAGCAAACACTGGCAGAAATAATCATACTAGTGTTAGAGTTATCTTTAGAGGTAATCAAATTAATAACACTGGATTTCTATTTCAGATCCTTTCAGTCAGAGCCCTGTGAAGGGACGTTTTAGCAGTGGGTTAGTATCAGTGACCAAGATGGAGACTTGACCATATATTTCTGAACTTTAGCACTTCAGCCTGCGTCTTCCATCAAAGTATAGCATTATTATTATTATTATTATTATTATTATTATTATATAATTATCTTTGTTATTATTACTATTACTTTAAATTAAACAATAGGTTAAAATAAAAATTTAGTAAGAAAAGCATGATGTGGACACTGTAAATGGGGTAAAGAATGTAACGAGTGTGTTTTCTCACTTCTGGAACATGAGGAAATACTTCACCTGACAATGCAAATAACACTCGTGTGACCAGAGCAAGATCAGTTGATATTAACCAGCCCCAGACATCCATGATTCATCGGGAGCCAAAGGTTTATTTTTTTGTTGTGGAAGTATTTCTTCTGCAGAAACAGCCCAGGCTGCATAGCTTTCTGTAGTGCAGACTTAGGAGATGTGTGTGTGTGTGTGTATGTGTGTGTGTGTGTGTGTGTGTGTGTGTGTGTGTGTGTGTGTGTGTGTGTGTGTATGTGTGTGTGTGTGTGTGAGAGAGAGAGAGAGAGAGAGAGAGAGAGAGTTCCAGTACCTTACCTGACCTCAGCCTAGTTACGGAACAAGAGAGAGAATGAGAGAGAGAGAGAGAGAGGAGGAGAGACTGTGAAATGCAAGAGGGTGGGAAGAGTGTGTATGTGTGTGAGGGAGAGAGAGAGGGAGGGAGAGAGGGGGCGGGGAAAAGCAGGAGGAACAGGGCAGATGATAGAAATGGAGAGGGGAAGAGAAGAGACTAGAGATATAGAGCAGATGGAGGTGCAGAAGAGAGGGAAACACAGGAAGAAAAAAAAGAGGGAAAGGGGGAGCGAGAGAGAGAGAGAGAGATGAAGCGCTGTGTCAGGGAGGGGGGGGGGGGGGGACTACACTTCTGCACCAGTGACGAGAACACTGCAGACGCCCAGCGTCAGGACAGGAGAGAATACAGCAGACACAACCTGCCTGCCATGGCCCCTTTCTGGAGAGAGAAGGAGGGAGAGAGAGAGAGAGAGAGAGAGAGAGAGACTTTTTTTTTTTACTGTTTTAAAGGCACCTGTCCTCATTAAGCAAGCCAGCGACTGAGACAATTACAGCACACAAGCACACAGAGAGCAGGAGAATCTCAGTGAAACACTCACTGAAGGGTCACTGTTGTTTATGGACCTTTAATACAATTAAAGATAAAAATATAATTACATCTGCAGGGGAGGAAACTGCAGTGGTTGTGTCACTACCTGGAGAGCAGAGTGTGGTGGGCGGAGACACTGGTGGTGGGCGGAGACACTAGTGGTGGGCGGGGACAGCTGTGGTGGGCGGGGACAGCTGTGGTGGGTGTGTTTCCTGCTGTACTGCTGAGTCAGATTATATGCAAGCCACTCTAATTTTAGGCACTTGGACACAGCTGTAGTAAACAAACACAAGAGCTAGTGGTTTTGCATGTGTGTGTGCGCATGTGTGTGTGCATGTGTGCTCGTGGGTGAGTGTGTGTGCATGTGTGTGCATGTATGTGCGAGTGTGTGTGAGTGTGAGTCTGATGATTTGAATTCACCAACCAATATTAATCGTTCCATTCATTGTCATTGGTCCTCTGTCAGTAGTGGGTGGATGTGTCTTATGTGGGTGGATGTGTCTTATGTGGGTGGATGTGTCGTATGTGGGTGGATGTGTCGTATGTGGGTGGATGTGTCGTATGTGGGTGGATGTGTCTCATGTGGGTGGATGTGTCTCATGTGGGTGGATGTGTCTTATGTGGGTGGATGTGTCGTATGTGGGTGGATGTGTGTCATTTGGGTGGATGTGTCTCATGTGGGTGGATGTGTCTTATGTGGGTGGATGTGTCGTATGTGGGTGGATGTGTCGTATGTGGGTGGATGTGTCTTATGTGGGTGGATGTGTCTTATGTGGGTGGATGTGTCGTATTTGGGTGGATGTGTCGTATTTGGGTGGATGTGTCTTATGTGGGTGGATGTGTCGTATTTGGGTGGATGTGTCGTATTTGGGTGGATGTGTCTTATGTGGGTTTCTTTACTCTGTAATATGTTCAAACTCCTCACAGTAGAATTCCCAGAGGCATAGTTGCCAGTATCAACACTGTAATTCCCCTGTGTGTGTGTGTGTGTGTGTGTGTGTGTGTGTGTGTGTGTGTGTGTGAGTATAATAATGTTTTCATGAAGACACTACTGAATAGTCTTTCTGTGCTGCTCAGCTGTGGACCAGAATAGGGTCAGTACTTCATAATGACAATTTATGGAATCAGCTTATTTCTAAATACTCACAGGGCGGATTTGATGGGGCATTGAATTTAGAAGAGGTTGTTACGATGGGGAAAATCAGAGGGGTAGTTCGCAGGAGGCAGGTCGGATGGGGCAGGTCAAACGCTGAAGTTCAAATGGGACAGTACAGTAGGGGCAGTTCAGAGGGGCAGTTCAGAGGGGCAATTGGTGACGGGGCCTGTGTGTGTTGCATGTTCTGAGTCGGGGAGACAGACATGTCGGTCCTGTACGGTGCTCACGTTGGAGTTTCTGCTCTGACTCCGGTGATAGTTTGAGTTTCCAGTGTTGCTTGACCATGTAAACATCTCCGTATGGATTGCTGAGAGTTTTGTTTTCTTGTTTCCCTGATACATGTCGATTAGAGATTTGGAATAGCGTGTAATGATATTTGTTGCTACATTTTGTGGGTTTTCATTTTATAAGAGATTTATTGAGCATGCAAAGCTGGGAGGCAGAACAAGATCTGTGGAGAAACCACGCTGAAACGTTAGCGCTAAAACGTTAGCACTGAAACGTTAGCATAGTACTGACAGAAACCACGCTGAAACGTTAGCGCTGAAATGTTAGCACTGAAACGTTAGCGCTGAAACGTTAGCGCTGAAATGTTAGCACTGAAACGTTAGCGCTGAAACGTTAGCATAGTACTGACAGAAACCACCATGTTCTGCTGGTGTAACATAAGGACAAATCCTGCTCTCTTTACTTATGATTGACATGTTTGTGTCAAGTCAGCAGTAATTTATTGCATTAACTTCACTATTTAAAAGCAACGGAGGCTCGTCAGAGGCGTGAGCAAACACTGAGCAAACACTGAGCAAACACTGAGCATTTAGATCTGGGAATGAATCTGGGAATAAAAATAGCCTCAACCAGTAAACGATGCTCTTCCTGTTTTATATGTGTTTTAATGAACCAAAACTGCCCTGAATGTGTGTAACACTCATCTTTAGTTAATCGGGTCTTCAGACCGGTCCGTGTAAAGCAGCTCTGTGTTACCATGTCGCTGTATCCCAGTCGGCATGACAACGCTCAGCTCTGCCTCTATCTGCTCACCTCAGCTGACCCCTGTGACCCTCACCACAGGCTCTCTAACGATCGAACATCTTCCCCTCTCTCCCTCCCTCTCTCCCTCCTCACTTTGTTCTTTGACATCAACGCAAACGCAGGGCCGCTAGGTGGACGTGCCTTTTGTATGTAAGCAAATGGTCTTGTGGTTATCAGATCGTGGCTATCTGTGTTTTCACCATCAATATGGTTTAGGGAGGTGGGTAGTGAGGCTGAGCAGTGCGTTTGGGTGGTGTTTGGGTGGTGCATTTGGGTGGTGCGTTAGGGTGGTGCGTTAGGGCAGTGCGTTTGGGTGGTGCGGCAAGTTGGCGGGGTGTTTTCTGCCTTTGTGTCTATAGGCCCTTTGTGTCTATAGCCTAGGCCCTTTGTGTCTATAGGCCCTTTGTGTCTATAGGCCCTTTGTGTCTATAGGCCCTTTGTGTCTATAGTCTCTTTGTCTGCTTCGCTGATAGACTGCCCGGAAGCCATATCAGCTCATCTGAGTAACCACAGCAACCTGTTTTGGGATATCGAGCTGGAATATCAACCTCCACCACAGGGATTTTTCGCTGCAATGTTATCTAGGGAAGCTGTCTATGAGAGAACCTTCCACACTTCCAGACCAGGAATCGGCAAGAAGCGTAATGTGAGATTAACGTTACGAAACTGTTGATTTCCAGAGGGAAGTGAAGAAGAAGTGGAGAGACATACTGGTTCTGTAGCGTCTGTGAACACAGCACTGTAGGCAGAAGGCCGTGGTGCCCTGGACACGCGTGTGGCCGCTAAAGCAGGACTAGACTTGGTCAGACTAATGAAGAAGTGCTGGATGTCTTAGTGCGAGATCTGATTCTGAGGTCTGATTATTAGATCTGATTATGAGGTCTTATTATTAGATCTGATTATGAGGTCTGATTCTGGTCCTGCACCAGCCAGTCACCCTGACTCACACATTAGAGACCCCACCATAACTCACCTGCAGATTAGAGACCCTGCAATAATTTACCTGCGGATTAGAGACCGTACCATAATTTACCTGCAGATTAGTGACCCTGTCATAACTCACCTGCAGATTAGAGACCGTACCATAATTTACCTGCAGATTAGAGACTGTACCATAACTCACCTGCAGATTAGAGACCGTGCCATAACTCACCTGCAGATTAGAGACCGTGCCATAACTCACCTGCAGATTACAGACCAGGTGAGACCCAGCCATGACTCACAGATTACAGACCCAGCCATGACTCACAGATTACAGACCCAGCCATGACTCACAGATTACAGACCCAGCCATGACTCACAGATTACAGACCCAGCCATGTGACCTGTGCACTGGCTAACGCACCTGGCCAGTGTTTCCCCCGCTGCCGTGGCCGCACTTGTGTCGTCGTGCTGCTGTTGTCTACGTGGAGAGCAGACCTCACCCACCGAGTCCAAATCCAGGTTAGAAACATGAGCCTCTGCCTCCAGGAAACCAGACCCCAGGAAGGACGAAGACAAGCCGTTCCAGAGGACACGCCCACATGGGGCCCGCAGGGGTTGAATGGATGTGACATTCAGTGTCATGTTGGGAAACGGGGGTGGGGGGCTGGTACGAGCAGGTCGGACACAGGGCGTCGTCCCTGGGGGGACGTTCTTCTGGGAGAAGCTGCTTCCTGTCAGAGAACGCAGCCTTAGTGTGTCCTGTAACGCAGTGACGTAGCAGGCTAAATGAGGAGCAGCACCACCTCCTCCACCCCCACAGGAGAGGAGGACAGACACCAGGGTACCACCACCCAGCTCACAGAGAACTGCTGCTTTGGACGTCCGAGTCACTGAACTGAAACAGGAGAGCTGACTCAGACGTTCTGAATGACGGCTCAAACTTTTTCTTTGTGCTCCATTCAGTGATGTTTGCAACAGTGAAATGATCATTGCAGTTTTCCTCTAATAGGGCAGCTAGCAGAATTTATGGGAATTTGCAGCAATGACACATATTAAAAGGGCATTTAATGGAGAAAATAAATCGATAAAATTACCAGTAAGTCCGAGGTCCCAAATGTTAATTCTGTGTTGAATGTCAGTACTGTGTGGGCGCCAGGGTTTCTGTAAATGACAGAAATGTGAACGGCAGAAATGATCCATGTATTAAAATCTAATGTAGTGCAGAGAGTATTTGCATACAGTGAAGTACAGATACACACAGAGTTACAGATACAACACACACACACACACACACACACACACACACACACACACACACACACACACACACACACACACACACCTCCCACCACCCCAAAAACATCAACATGCACAAATACATGTGTGAGAGTGTACCTGCAAACCTAACGCCTCTGTGTCACACACACACGCACACAAGCACGCACACACACACACACACACACACACACTTCTTTTGGGGCAATGATTAACAGGATTTGTGGGACAGTGCAGAAAGGCAGGCACGGTGCCAGCAGCCCAGAGATGTGTGAACAGACTCCAGGTCCTTTGTGCATCTGTGCTAGTGCATGAAGGTGGAGCAAGGTTAGCAGGAGGTTTGGGTGGAGGTGGGGTGGAGGTTTGGGTGGAGGTGGGGTGGAGGTTTGGGTGGAGGTGGGGTGGCATTGTATTTCCTGTGTCGCAGTTTACTGTTTTTTAGAGCACGAAAAATGAGCTTATGTAACAGGTCATGTGATGGAGCCAGGAATAGTGTTAGAGCTACAGCTGCCAGTGCTACTGCAGGCCAAGCCTGGCTGCCTCCGCCCGGCCTCAACACTCGCCTGCACCACCCGCTCCACCCGCACCACCCGGGGCCCAGCAGCCACGCTGAGGCCCACAGGCCCATCTGGACGGCCTCACCTGGGCGAGGGACCTGGGGTCTGAGAAAATGAGCTAGACGCTCATAAACTAGAAAGAGAGAGAGAGAGAGAGAGAGAGAGAGAGAGAGAGAGAGAGAGAGAGAGAGAGAGATGGGGGAGGGAGAGAGAGTGAGAAAATCTAGTGAGCAGACACACACACACACATGCACACACACTCTCTCTAACACACACACACACACACATTCACACACTCTCTCTCTTTAACACACACACACACACATTCACACACTCTCTCTCTTTAACACACACACACACACATTCACACACACTCTCTCTCTTTAACACACACACACACATTCACACACTCTCTCTCTTTAACACACACACACACACACACACACACACACACACACACACACACACACACACACACACACAATCAGGGCAGCATGCGCCCTCTGTGTCTACAAGTGACCCTGTGGCTCTGGGCAGGAACTTGGCAGAGCAGACCTGTGTGACTGCAGCGCGTCGCACATGCTACGCCCGCTACACCCACTGCACCTGCTACGCCCAGTCGAGTGAAGCTGCAGGCAGGAGAGAGTCGCAGGTTCTCATAGTTGTAGCATCCAGGCCAAAGCTTGTCCAGCAGGGGGCGATGAAGAGCTGCTGTCCCTAGTGGGCTGGACGTGGTAGCAGAGGTGAAGAGTGTAGCGTTGTCATGGGAACTGGGGGGAGGAGCCAGGGGCGCCTGCTCCGTCCCTCCATGCAGAATCACTATGGTGATTGAGGGGAGGAGTCAGGAGCTCCGCCCCAGTGTGCAGCATTGTTATGTGGTGGCTGACTGTGGAAAGAGAAGGAAATGGTAGTGTAATAAAACACGGTGCACCACCCTCCACACCACCCATCACACCACCCATCACACCACCCACCACACCACCCTCCACACCACCCACCACACCACCCTCCACACCACCCACCACACCACCCTCCACACCACCCTCCACACCACCCTCCACACCACCCTCCACCACACCACCCACCACACCACCCACCACACCACCCTCCACCACACCACCCACCACACCACCCATCACACCACCCACCACACCACCCACCACACCACCCACCACACCACCCATCACACCACCCTCCACACCACCCTCCACACCACCCATCACACCACCCTCCACACCACCCATCACACCACCCACCACACCACCCACCACACCACCCACCACACCACCCATCACACCACCCTCCACACCACCCATCACACCACCCTCCACACCACCCATCACACCACCCACCACACCACCCACCACACCACCCATCACACCACCCATCACACCACCCACCACCACGTCACCCACCACACCACCCATCACACCACCCACCACCACGTCACCCACACCACCAACCACACCACCAACCACACCACCCATCACACCACCAACCACACCACCCATCACACCACCCACCACACCACCCTCCACACCACCCACCACACCACCCACCACACCACCCACCACACCACCACCCATCACCCACACCACCCACCATCTCCTCTTCCACTATAGTGTGTCCACTATATGATTTTTTTGCTTGTATGTCCACCCGTCATCTGTGTCCACTGTAACGTTAATGTTCGAGTCTGCCAGACTTACTCTCCCCCGGCTGCGTCCACAGGTCAACACAACTATCTGTGTGCTGGGAGAAACGACTGCATCATCGACAAGATCCGCCGTAAGAACTGCCCGGCGTGCCGCGTGAGGAAGTGTCTCCAGGCCGGGATGAACCTGGGAGGTAAAGTGTACCTGCTGTTTCCAACATGTCTGCCCTCATACAAGTACACGGTCACATTACAAAGGCAGCATTACAGATCATCTCTAGACTTCCAGAAGTCTGACAAGTGTTACTCTCCAACAACTGACACGGTGATGGTAAAGTATTACTGTACACACTGGGGGGGAAAGGCAGAAACGCCGGTGAAGACAGCAGCTTGCTGAGGCTGAGACGACCCCTCTGTCTTCAAAGGCATCTTGTTTCAACTATGAGAAATGACAATGATATCGAAATATCGAAACAAGCATCTACCTTTTTGCCAGACAGTGATACGTACAGGATTGCTGAGGCCTTATTAGGCAAATTAGTTTTAATATCAGAACCATGGCAGCTGGTGCAGATGGGCACAAACCCATTTTCCTTAACATTACAGCAGCACATTAATGAAGAGAAATGACTCATAAAAAATATTAATTTGAAAAAGTCTAATTGAACAAGTCTATACTGGTCAAATGTCATACAACAGGTTACGTTTATATAGTTTCTGATATACACGCAGGCTTTTCCATAGGCTGTGTACTCATCATTTAAAATTCTTGAGGGGAAAAAAGTTAGAACTATTTCAAAGGCATCAATAAAACTGCAGTAGTATTTACGTAAGCTGGAGGGAGAGAGTGAAGGCCTCATCTTTCTCCACTCTTACGGCAACGTGACAACACAACCCCAACCAGGCTGTGCCCCCACCTCACCTGACCTCACCTGATCTCATCTGATCGCTCGAGAATTTCTCTGAGCTCACAGCCATTTAGGCTCCTCACAAAGCCCTGTCATCACAGGGCCTGATACCCTTGGTACTAACCCTAACCTCTAGACATCGGTACTAAACCTAACCCCCACGCCTTGGCACTAACCCTAACCCCTAGACCTTGGTACTAAACCTAACCCCCACAGCTTGGTACTAACCCTAACCCCTAGACCTTGGTACTAAACCTAACCCCCACAGCTTGGTACTAACCCTAACCCCTAGACCTTGGTACTAAACCTAACCCCCACAGCTTGGTACTAACCCTAACCCCTAGACCTTGGTACTAAACCTAACCCCCACAGCTTGGTACTAACCCTAACCCCTAGACCTTGGTACTAATCCTAACCCCTAGACCTTGGTACTAACCCTAACCCCTAGACCTTGGTACTAAACCTAACCCCCACAGCTTGGTACTAACCCTAACCCCTAGACCTTGGTACTAACCCTAACCCCCACAGCTTGGTACTAAACCTAACCCCTAGACCTTGGTACTAAACCTAACCCCCACAGCTTGGTACTAACCCTAACCCCTAGACCTTGGTACTAACCCTAACCCCTAGACCTTGGTACTAACCCTAACCCCTAGACCTTGGTACTAACCCTAACCCCTAGACCTTGGTACTAACCCTAACCCCTAGACACACGTCATTGTTCCCGTATGTTCAAAAACTGTGAGGGTTTGCAAACACTCCAACTGAAACTCGGAGAATGACACATTATTAGTTAACTGCCATTAAATCACTTTAGGCTTTTCCTTGTTTACAACTTAATGAATTATTTCTTATGTAAGATCCTTTCAGTGATTGATGGTAAATATCTGAAATGCCAGACTGCTAGCGTGAGACAGCGGTACGAGTGAACACATAATGTCTAACAGAACCGAAGGGGGAAGTTCAGGGGAGGAGTTGTGCAGCAGGACACGCCCCTGGGCGGGGTTTCTAGTGTCTGATTGACGTTTCCTGTATTAGGCTTGTTCTGTGAGCTGGAGCCTCTTAAACCATAGCAATTTATTTTCTATTTTTATGCATCATTGCAAGCTAAACACACATAATTTCCATTAAATTGGATTTTTAAGTACTACCCAAAAACAATTGTGTCATTCTGAGCTGTTGTTTGTCTGTATTTGGTCTGTGTTTTGGGGACTGGGTCCCTGTCTGTCTGTTCATATCTACGTCTTTTATGTAAGTGTTAACACCGTTTTCTTTGATACACCAAAGCTCTGAGAAATCTGTGTTTATATTTCTCTCTCTCTCTCTCTCTCTCGCTCTCTCTCACTCACACACACACACACACACACACACACACACACACACACACACACACACTTGTGCACTCGTACACACCATTTTAGTGATCTGTAAATCATGCTGTTTGAATATATCTGAGTTGTTCTTAACCAGGTTGCTCTTTAGTAGAGAATAATTTACTGTGTAGAGATTAGAATATGTAATCTGGGGAATAAACTCACAGCTGATCTGCATGTTCCCGTTTCCTTTTCCTTTGGTTCTTATTTCCTCTCCAGCACGGAAGTCCAAGAAGTTGGGGAAGTTGAAGACCGTGAGTGAGGACACGTCTCTGCAGGGCCCCAAGGACGCGGCACCGTACCTGTCCTCTGAGAAGGAGCTGACCTCGGGCATGGCGCTGGTGCCCCACGGGGCCGGGCTGGTTCCCTACCTGTCTCCCTCTGTGTGTAGCATCCTGGAGCTCATCGAGCCAGAGATGGTGTTCGCCGGCTACGACAACACACAGCCAGACACCACCGACCACCTTCTCTCCAGCCTGAACAAGCTCGCCGGCAAACAGATGATCCGCGTGGTCAAGTGGGCCAAAGTACTTCCAGGTATGCAGACTTGAGAGCCAAAATACAAAATATCTACTCTACACTAGAGTTTCAGTCAGAACCACAGAGGTCCACGGTACTCTGCACTAGAGTTTGTCTGTCCAGCACATGCTAAGCTCTCAGACACTGAGCTGAAGATGAGCTGGTCAGAGATAGTTGCCATAATAATAATAATAATAATAATAATAATAATAATAATAACAATAAACCCTCCAGTAAAATATGCTTTAAGTTGTTCGGACATAAAACAAATGGACACATACCACAAAAACAACATCCCATCCCATTGGAACAGTACTCTACTGACACAGGTCGACATTCCAGGTTCAGAAAGTAAAAGTCCTTCCCAGGATTTTATTCAAGCTTGCTGGATTTTCTAATTAGTGCCAGTCAGGTAAAATTAGAGGAATCAACACAATCCAGGAAGCCTGAGCATAATCTCCATGAGGACTTCTAGCTGAGAGTCACAGACATTATACCAAACACTTTTGACCAGAGCAATATTTAAACCATTTGAATAATATAACATATTTATTATACTTTCACATTTTTAAGCAATATATTTGACCTGTAAAGGCATGTTGTTACAATCTAAAAATTCTGCAACGATATTTCTAGATTTCCTTGTTTCAGTGTATCGTCATCATTCTTACAATAATTCCTACATACACAAAACACTATCAGTTTTAAATAAGTGCGTTACAGCCTTTATTGAATAAACTAAAGTTTTGTGAAGATTCTGTCTCTGTGATCCCCACCGGTGTTCTCCCCCTCCAGGATTCATTTGCTGTATTGCAATTATTTGATACCGGGGTGTCTGCTTGCTATATCCAGATATAGAAATAGAAAGGCAGGCAGACACCAAAGGAAACCGGCCTCGTTGACTTTGAAAGACTCGCTCTGAGATTAGGAGTGTGTTCCCAGGGAGGGGGGGTGCTCATTATGCTAATTACTAATTGTTACTAATCAATACTACATTACTGAATGATACAAATACCAATAAATCTTTATCAGCCATATCATAATACTAGCATATAGCAATACTACAACCTCTACTACTAGTACTAAAAGCAACATTAACATCATCAAAGATTAATGTAAGAATATTTTACTAATAGTGTAAAAGAGGTAACCGAGAGTCTGATCTGGGCCCATCTGTAGTGTGAAGGATACAGTCTGAGTGTGCATGCTAACTGCTACTGACACATTAATGCTCAGAGGAAACAGCCATCCCGACACCCGTCCTGAGACTCGTCCTGATGCCCGTCCTAACCCCCGTCCTGACACCCATCCCGAGACTCGTTCTGACCCCCGTCCTGACCCCCACCCTGCCAGCCGTCCTGACACCCGCCCTGCCAGCCGTCCTGACCCCCGTCCTGAAACTCGTCCTGACACTGGTTCGTCTGGCAGTCAAACATCAGACACTTGATCTGGTTGGAGTGATATCTTTTTAACAGGAAGTACAGCTGGGTCTGCATGGTGACGGTCCCGCCACTTATATCCCGCCACCCTTATGCCACAGCTCCTCGGCGGGACGCGGGACAGCTGACTCCATGCGTGTTCTTGTTCACCTCACGCTGCAGGTCACGTGCAGCTCTGGGGCCTCTGTTAGCCGGTTAGGGTTAGAGGAACTCGCTAATCAGACACTAATCAGACTTCTCTCTCCTGTCAGGATGAGCCCTCAGGTGTGACAGGACTCTGGCTGGTGATGGTTGGCAAGGGGCCGTGGACGAGGTCCTGTAGCCAAAGTCCCGTAGAAAAAGGTCTCGTGGGTGACGTGCCATAGTTCATGTGGTAGTCTCACGTGTCTCTCTTTCTCCTGCCGTGCAGGTTTCCGATCGCTGCCGATCGAGGACCAGATCACGCTGATCCAATATTCCTGGATGTGTCTCTCATCCTTCTCCCTCAGCTGGAGGTCCTACAAACACACCAACGCCCAGATGCTCTACTTCGCACCAGACCTCGTCTTCAACGAGTAAGTGGTTACACACACACACACACACACACACACACACACACACACACACACACACCTGCACGCACACACACACACACACACACCTGCACACACACACACACACACCTGCACGCACACACACACACACCTGCACGCACACACACACACCTGCACACACACACGCACACACACACACCTGCACGCACACACACACCTGCACGCACACACACACCTGCACGCACACACACACACGCACACATACACACACACGCACACACACACACGCGCACGCACCCGCGCGAGCACACACACACGCACACGCACACACATGCACACACGCACACGCACGCACATGCACACACGCACACACACGCACACGCACACACCTGCGCACACACACCCGTGCACACATGCACACACACCCGCGCACACACACACCCACGCACACACACACACACCCGCGCACACGCCCACCCGCACACACACACACCCGCACACACACACACCCGCACACACACACACCCGCACACGCACGCACACGCACGCACACACCCGCACACACACACACACACCCGCACACACACACACACACCCGCACACACACACACACACCCGCACACACACACGCACACACGCACACGCACACACACACACACGCACACCCCTGCACACGCACACCCCTGCACACACACACCTGCACACACACACCTGGACACACACACACCTGCACACACACACACCTGCACACACACACACCTGCACACACACACACCTGCACACACACGCACACACACACGCACACACACACCTGCACACACACACCTGCACACACACACACCTGCACGCACACACCCCCGCACGCACACGCGCGCACGCACCTGCGCGAGCACACACACACCCCCGCACGCGCACACACACGCACACACACACGCGCACGCACCCGCGCGAGCACACACACACGCACACACACGCACACACACACACACATGCACACACACACACCCGCACACACATGCACACGCGCACACACACACCTGCGCACACACACCCGTGCCTACATGCACACACACACGCGCACACACACACCCGCGCACACACACACCCGCGCACACACACACACACACACACACACACCCGTGCACACGCCCACCCGCACGCACACACACACACACACCTGCACACACACACACCTAAAGGGCTGGAGGAAGCTGTACTAAAATTTGTTGAAAGTTTCCTAAACCCAGAACATATTTGTAAACATGCAAGTTTATGATCCCCTGTGTTAGACCACAGACCACCAGCACATTCCCACTGGGAACCAGTACATTTACACACAGCACAGTGTACTGACATCTCTGTACTACTCACACATAGAATACCTAATGATCCTGAATAAAATACTTGACTTAAGGACAAACATTGTGGAACCTCTGGCTCATGCCAGCTCTGATGTCAAAACTCGAAAAGCCAAGTTCAGGTCTAAAGCTGGTCTGCTACAGGAAACAGGTTTTCTCCACCAGCTCCTGATCACATCGATGGAGTCGGATAGCAAGGCCAATGGGGCGTGTGATTCAGCAGGACAGATAAGAGATTACCAGAAAAGGCAGGGGGGAGGGGCTGTCTGCTCTTTCACACGTGTAAGGCCCCTTTATGTGGTGAGGGAACAGACTGGCCTCTGCAGGACAACTGTGGTACTGCAGCCTCCTGGTCAATGATATATGAAGGCGAAAAACAATATAACGAAAAAAAGTGTAAAATATGTTAGAGTCACGTGTCATATTTTACATCTTATTTATGAAGATTGAAAACAGGAATTTGCTACTTT
This sequence comes from Brachyhypopomus gauderio, assembly GCF_052324685.1. Classification (NCBI taxonomy): domain Eukaryota; kingdom Metazoa; phylum Chordata; class Actinopteri; order Gymnotiformes; family Hypopomidae; genus Brachyhypopomus; species Brachyhypopomus gauderio. Next base: position 791,693 of record NC_135225.1, on the reverse strand, counting down.
ACTGCTGGTTACGTGGGTGCATGGGAATTATCCTGTAGAAGGGTGTAGAAGTGTATAGAAGAGTACAGAAGGGTGTAGAAGTGTGTAGAAGGGTGTAGAAGAGTACAGAAGAGTATAAAAGGGTGTAGAAGAGTGTAGTGGAGTATAGAAGGGTGTAGAAGTGTATTAAAGGGTGTAGAAGAGTATAAAAGGGTGTAGAAGGTGTAGTGGAATGTAGAAGGGTATAGAAGGTGTAGTGGAGTGTAGAAGGGTGTAGAAGAGTAGAGGAGTGTAGAAGGTGTAGAAGAGTATAGAAGGGTGTAGAAGGTGTAGTGGAGTGTAAAAGGGTGTAGAAGGTGTAGTGGAGTATAGAAGGGTGTAGAAGGTGTAGAAATGTGTAGAAGAGTGTAGAAGGGTGTAGAAGGATGTAGTGGAGTGTAGAAGGGTGTAGAAGGTGTAGTGGAGTGTAGAAGGTGTAGAAGGTGTAGTGGAGTGTAGAAGCGTGTAGAAGGTGTAGAAGGTGTAGTGGAGTGTAGAAGGGGTAGTGGAGTGTAGACGGGTGTAGAAGGTGTAGTGGAGTGTAGACGGGTGTAGAAGGGTGTAGAAGGTGTAGTGGAGTGTAGAAGGGTGTAGAAGGTGTAGAAGGGTGTAGTGGAGTGTAAAAGGGTGTAGAAGGGTGTAGAAGGGTGTAGAAGGTGTAGTGGAGTGTAGAAGGTGTAGAAGGGTGTAGAAGGTGTAGTAGACTGTAGAAGGTGTAGAAGGTTAGTGGAGTGTAGAAGGTGTAGTGGAGTGTAGAAGAGTACAGAAGAGTATAAAAGGGTGTAGAAGAGTGTAGTGGAGTATAGAAGGGTGTAGAAGTGTATTAAAGGGTGTGGAAGAGTATAAAAGGGTGTAGAAGGTGTAGTGGAGTATAGAAGGGTGTGGAAGGTGTAGAAGTGTGTAGAAGGGTGTAGAAGGATGTAGAAGGATGTAGAAGAGTATAAAAGGGTGTAGAAGAGTGTAGAAGTGTGTAGAAGAGTATTAAAGGGTGTAGAAAGTGTAGTGGAGTGTAGAAGGGTGTAGAAGGGTGTAGAAGGGTGTAGTGGAGTGTAGAAGGGTGTAGAAGGTGTAGTGGAGTGTAGAAGGGTGTAGAAGGTGTAGTGGAGTGTAGAAGGGTGTAGAAGTGTGTAGAAGAGTACAGAAGAGTATAGAAGAGTGTAGTGGAGTATAGAAGGGTGTAGAAGTGTATTAAAGGGTGTAGAAGAGTATAAAAGGGTGTAGAATGTGTAGTGGAGTGTAGAAGGGTGTAGAATGTGTAGTGGAGTGTAGAAGGGTGTAGAAGGTGTAGTGGAGTGTAGAAGGGTGTAGAAGGTGTAGAAGGATGTAGAAGAGTAGAGGAGTGTAGAAGGTGTAGAAGAGTATAAAAGGGTGTAGAAGAGTGTAGAAGTGTGTAGAAGAGTATTAAAGGGTGTAGAAGGTGTAGTGGAGTGTAGAAGGGTGTAGTAGGTGTAGTGGAGTGTAGAAGGGTGTAGAAGGATGTAGAAGAGTAGAGGAGAGTAGAAGGTGTAGAAGAGTATAAAAGGGTGTAGAAGAGTGTAGAAGAGTATTAAAGGGTGTAGAAGAGTGTAGAAGTGTGTAGAAGAGTATTAAAGGGTGTAGAAGGTGTAGTGGAGTGTAGAAGGGTGTAGAAGGTGTAGAAGGGTGTAGAAGGTGTAGTGGAGTGTAGAAGGTGTGGAAGGATGTAGAAGAGTAGAGGAGTGTAGAAGGTGTAGAAGAGTATAAAAGGGTGTAGAAGAGTGTAGAAGTGTGTAGAAGAGTATTAAAGGGTGTAGAAGGTGTAGTGTAGTGTAGAAGGGTGTAGAAGGTGTAGAAGGGTATAGAAGGTGTAGTGGAGTGTAGAAGGGTGTAGAAGGTGTAGTGGAGTGTAGAACGGTGTAGAAGGTGTAGAAGGATGTAGAAGAGTAGAGGAGTGTAGAAGGTGTAGAAGAGTATAAAAGGGTGTAGAAGAGTATTAAAGGGTGTAGAAGGTGTAGTGGAGTGTAGAAGGGTGTAGAAGGTGTAGAAGGTGTAGTGGAGTGTAGAAGGGTGTAGAAGGTGTAGAAGGATGTAGAAGAGTAGAGGAGAGTAGAAGGTGTAGAAGAGTATAAAAGGGTGTAGAAGAGTGTAGAAGTGTGTAGAAGAGTATTAAAGGATGTAGAAGAGTGTAGAAGTGTGTAGAAGAGTATTAAAGGGTGTAGAAGGTGTAGTGGAGTGTAGAAGGGTGTAGAAGGTGTAGAAGGGTGTAGAAGGTGTAGTGGAGTGTAGAAGGGTGTAGAAGGATGTAGAAGAGTAGAGGAGTGTAGAAGGTGTAGAAGAGTATAAAAGGGTGTAGAAGAGTGTAGAAGTGTGTAGAAGAGTATTAAAGGGTGTAGAAGGTGTAGTGGAGTATAGAAGGGTGTAGAAGTGTATTAAAGGGTGTGGAAGAGTATAAAAGGGTGTAGAAGGTGTAGTGGAGTATAGAAGGGTGTGGAAGGTGTAGAAGTGTGTAGAAGGGTGTAGAAGGATGTAGAAGGATGTAGAAGAGTATAAAAGGGTGTAGAAGAGTGTAGAAGTGTGTAGAAGAGTATTAAAGGGTGTAGAAAGTGTAGTGGAGTGTAGAAGGGTGTAGAAGGGTGTAGAAGGGTGTAGTGGAGTGTAGAAGGGTGTAGAAGGTGTAGTGGAGTGTAGAAGGGTGTAGAAGGTGTAGTGGAGTGTAGAAGGGTGTAGAAGTGTGTAGAAGAGTACAGAAGAGTATAGAAGAGTGTAGTGGAGTATAGAAGGGTGTAGAAGTGTATTAAAGGGTGTAGAAGAGTATAAAAGGGTGTAGAATGTGTAGTGGAGTGTAGAAGGGTGTAGAATGTGTAGTGGAGTGTAGAAGGGTGTAGAAGGTGTAGTGGAGTGTAGAAGGGTGTAGAAGGTGTAGAAGGATGTAGAAGAGTAGAGGAGTGTAGAAGGTGTAGAAGAGTATAAAAGGGTGTAGAAGAGTGTAGAAGTGTGTAGAAGAGTATTAAAGGGTGTAGAAGGTGTAGTGGAGTGTAGAAGGGTGTAGTAGGTGTAGTGGAGTGTAGAAGGGTGTAGAAGGATGTAGAAGAGTAGAGGAGAGTAGAAGGTGTAGAAGAGTATAAAAGGGTGTAGAAGAGTGTAGAAGAGTATTAAAGGGTGTAGAAGAGTGTAGAAGTGTGTAGAAGAGTATTAAAGGGTGTAGAAGGTGTAGTGGAGTGTAGAAGGGTGTAGAAGGTGTAGAAGGGTGTAGAAGGTGTAGTGGAGTGTAGAAGGTGTGGAAGGATGTAGAAGAGTAGAGGAGTGTAGAAGGTGTAGAAGAGTATAAAAGGGTGTAGAAGAGTGTAGAAGTGTGTAGAAGAGTATTAAAGGGTGTAGAAGGTGTAGTGTAGTGTAGAAGGGTGTAGAAGGTGTAGAAGGGTATAGAAGGTGTAGTGGAGTGTAGAAGGGTGTAGAAGGTGTAGTGGAGTGTAGAACGGTGTAGAAGGTGTAGAAGGATGTAGAAGAGTAGAGGAGTGTAGAAGGTGTAGAAGAGTATAAAAGGGTGTAGAAGAGTATTAAAGGGTGTAGAAGGTGTAGTGGAGTGTAGAAGGGTGTAGAAGGTGTAGAAGGTGTAGTGGAGTGTAGAAGGGTGTAGAAGGTGTAGAAGGATGTAGAAGAGTAGAGGAGAGTAGAAGGTGTAGAAGAGTATAAAAGGGTGTAGAAGAGTGTAGAAGTGTGTAGAAGAGTATTAAAGGATGTAGAAGAGTGTAGAAGTGTGTAGAAGAGTATTAAAGAGTGTAGAAGGTGTAGTGGAGTGTAGAAGGGTGTAGAAGGTGTAGAAGGGTGTAGAAGGTGTAGTGGAGTGTAGAAGGGTGTAGAAGGATGTAGAAGAGTAGAGGAGTGTAGAAGGTGTAGAAGAGTATAAAAGGGTGTAGAAGAGTGTAGAAGTGTGTAGAAGAGTATTAAAGGGTGTAGAAGGTGTAGTGGAGTGTAGAAGGGTGTAGAAGGTGTAGAAGGGTGTAGAAGGTGTAGTGGAGTGTAGAAGGGTGTAAAAGGTGTAGAAGGATGTAGAAGAGTAGAGGAGTGTAGAAGGTGTAGAAGAGTATAAAAGGGTGTAGAAGAGTGTAGAAGTGTGTAGAAGAGTATTAAAGGGTGTAGAAGGTGTAGTGGAGTGTAGAAGGGTGTAGAAGGTGTAGTGGAGTGTAGAAGGGTGTAGAAGGTGTAGTGGAGTGTAGAAGGTGTAGAAGGGTGTAGAAGCGTGTAGAAGGTGTAGTGGAGTGTAGAAGGGTGTAGAAGGTGTAGAAGGGTGTAGAAGGTGTAGTGGAGTGTAGAAGGGTGTAGAATGTGTAGAAGGGTGTAGAAGGGCGTAGAGGAGTGTAGAAGGTGTAGAAGGTGTAGTGGAGTATAGAAGGGTGTAGAAGGTGTAGTGGAGTGTAGAAGGGTGTAGAAGGTGTAGTGGAGTATAGAAGGGTGTAGAAGGTGTAGTGGAGTATAGAAGGGTGTAGAAGGTGTAGTGGAGTGTAGAAGGGTGTAGAAGGTGTAGAAGGGTGTAGAAGGTGTAGTGGAGTGTAGAAGGGTGTAGAAGGTGTAGAAGGGTGTAGAAGGGTGTAGAAGAGTAGAGGAGTGTAGAAGGTGTAGAAGAGTATAAAAGGGTGTAGAAGAGTATTAAAGGGTGTAGAAGGTGTAGTGGAGT
>NC_135225.1:744542-782042 GCF_052324685.1 Brachyhypopomus gauderio | reverse complement strand
GAGAGAGAGGGGGAAGGGAGAAAGAGAGAGGGGAGGGAGAGAGAGAGAGGGGATGGAGAGGAGCGAGAATGAGAGAGAGAGGGAGAGAGGAGAGAGGGGGAGGGAGAGGGTGAGAGAAGGAGAGAGAGAGAGAGGAGAGAGGGAGAGAGAGGGGGGGGAGGGAGAGAGATGGAGGGAGAAAAGTAGATTCCTGGGAGAAAGTGTGTTGCTCAGTGCATTTTCTACCCTGAAGAACAATTGCTTTATTATTTGAACATTGGAAAATTAAAACAAACTACAAACAAACTACAAACAAACTACTTCACACTAGCAAACAAGGATGAATGGCAGAAAGAGATGTGGAGTCAGGGGAGCTTACAGCTCAGAGTGTTGAGGCGCCAGTGTTGAGGCGCCAGTGTTGAGCTGCGAGTGTGTTGAGGCGCGCGAGTGTGTTGAGGCGCGCGAGTGTGTTGAGGCGCGCGAGAGTGTTGAGGCGCGCGAGAGTGTTGAGGCGCGCGAGAGTGTTGAGGTGCGCGAGAGTGTTGAGGTGCGCGAGAGTGTTGGTGCGCGAGAGTGTTGGTGCGCGAGAGTGTTGAAGTGCGAGAGTGTTGAAGTGCGAGAGTGTTGAAGTGCGCGAGTGTTGAAGTGCGCGAGTGTTGAGGTGCGAGTGTTGAACTGCGAGTGTTGAACTGCGAGTGTTGAAGTGCGAGAGTGTTGAGGTGCGAGTGTTGAGGTGCGAGTGTTGAGGTGCGAGTGTTGAGCTGCGAGTGTTGAGGTGCGAGTGTTGAGGTGCGAGTGTTGAGCCCCTCCTGTGGGTCTGAGCCAGCAGCAGATAGAATGCTGTCAGCTGTCAGGACGTGCGAGACGTGCGGGACGTTGCAGTGGCTGCACAGAGGACGAGTTGTGCTCCATTAATGGACGTCACCTTCAGTGTTGAGGAGCTGTGTGGAAACCAGGGCAACGTTGTCATGGAGGAGATGATGGTTTATTACAGCAACCCAACAGCAGATCCATGACATGACGAGCTTCTCACAGCATCATGTAATCAAGAACCTCACGTCACGGATGGTGGCGTCTCCTGTTGGGCTTCAGCCTTAAAAAGATCAGACAAAATAATTCAAATCACAACGATGAAGAAGCGGAACAATAGTCATGAGGTCATGGTTCATGGGTCAGAAGATCCGTTGTGTGATCTGGACGGTGTGTGAATGTGGAGATGACAGGAACGAAGTGATTCTTTACCACAGGATCAGCTGAGACTGGTGTGAGACTGGTGTGAGACACAGGGTCCAGACACATTTACATTTGTTTACGTCTTTGTTTAATCAGTTCTGTGAACTTGGACTTTGACTGATGGTGACCTGTTCTCTACAGATCTGCTTTTCCATTGGAAAATGTCTACACACCTGAACAATTTTACATACTTACACACACTCTCACATACACACACACACACTCACACAGTTTAGAGCATATGCAGTCTAAGTGTATATAAGACATTCAGCTAACGCTGCTCCCCCTGGGTGAACAGCAGGCCACTCGTAAACATCAGTATGAAGGTCCAGAGGCCACCAGCTCGCAGCAGCAGGGCCTTCAAGTCCAGTAGAATGTGTTCCAGTGTGTTTGGTCCTGCTGTGGAGCAGGTGGAGCAGGTGGAGCAGGTGTAGTTAATGGCCTGGCCAGTCAGTGCAGACCTCCTTATTTCTCCGTCTTCTCTGCTATCCCTCAGTGCCCAAAGACGGCCTGAAGAACCAGGCGGCGTTTGAGGAGATGAGGGTGAACTACATCAAGGAACTGCGACGCTCTGTGGGCAAAGCCACCAACAACTCGGGCCAGACCTGGCAGCGTTTCTTCCAGCTCACCAAGCTCCTGGACGCCATGCACGACGTAAGCACACAGCCCTCAGCTCCACCTGCACCCCTGTCTCCTCACTATCGCCCCCTTTGGTCAGATCAGTAGAACTGCTCCCAGTAGGTAGTTTATGGAGTTAGCTTTGCTAATGATAATGAATATTTTGAACAGAGGTAATCAACACATTAACTTGTGTCTAGTGCGTGGCATGACTGTAATGTGCTGGGGATTTAAGCCAGCTTGCTATGACAGTTCATAGTGATCATAAAACAGGTTAAACCTGGTGCGGCTAAATCAGGACGGAAGTCACTGACTTCACATTCTAGATGAAATGGCTCTTTCTTAATGCTGCAGGGTAAAGAATGCGTGAAGGTTTAGGTGAGGTCCAGGTAAACAATAATCAACCTGCTACTATCTCTGATTGACCTTCGTCCCTATCTGGCCCTCGGACTTTGGCTTTAATTTCCAGTACCATCAGATTACGTGCAAGAATAATCTCTAATTCTGATCACGAGGACACGAGGGCTGTATGATGTGTTTTCCTAATAGCATTTGGTTTTATTCTTCCTGAAGAACGTTCTGATCTTCTCTTTCCTCCTCCATTCTGGGCAGCTGGTGGGGAACCTGCTGGACTTCTGTTTCTACACCTTCCGTGAGTCGCACGCTCTGAAGGTGGAGTTCCCCGAGATGCTGGTGGAGATCATCAGTGATCAGATACCAAAGGTGGAGTCAGGCCTCACACACATCATATACTTTCACAAGAAGTGACTGGAAGGAATAAAGAAGATAACACACAGGGAGTGAAAGACAAGAGGATACCCGCCCTCAGAGAGAGGGATGGAGAGAGAGGGATGGAGAGAGAGGGATGGAGAGAGGGATGGAGAGAGAGGCCTATGTTGGCCAGTGAGCCTGCTATGCAGAGGCGGGACCATCGTCTGGGAGACGTGTCGTTCCTGTCTGCTGGAGTCACGTAGCTCATGTGGTGTGTGGCCCCTGGCGGAGGAAGACTCCAACACTTACCCTTCTTCAAGTCTCCTTGGCCCCCAAAGACAATGATGACAATGTTGCTTTTGTGGATATGAAGCCATACAGTTCGTTGGTAAAGCTATAGTGCACAGATACAGGTGTATAAATAAAACACACACACACACACACACACACACACACACACACACACACACACACACACACTCACTCAAGTGGAGAGAGAAAGACTGTAGTGACCTCGCCTCTTAATACATACAATCTGCAGTTAATTACTAAAGCATTTATGGTATTTAACTGAACACTACACATTCTTATTCTTTGAGAAAAAAAGATTAAAACTATTTGCTGTTTATATTATATTTCCGTAGCAACTGTACTAATTTCATTACCAGAGATTTTTTTTTGGAGAAAAGGGGCATGAGAAAACGTATTTCAAGGGCTACGCTACCTGAGACCTGGAGAGCGCCCGCACACGGGGTTTATTAACACTCACATGTCTGCTCATCAGTTCAGAGAAGAACAATCAAATTAAACCTATATGCAAAACATAAAAACATTCTTATTTAAAACAAGAATCTTTTTTCTTGTCGCTGAACGTGATGTATGATTTGATGAATGTTTGGCTAAAGTCCCTTTGTAAGTCCACAAGATGTCTGGGACGACGTCCGGGTGCCTGTCAACCCGGTTCAGGACCCTAAACCATAGAGCTGAATTAAAAGCAGGAGGGCTTTGTTTGGAGAAGCCTGTGGTAAATATGACCAAGATGTCACCATTCCGACTCCCACGAGGCCATTCGACCTCTGACTTCTGAAGCAGTAATGTGTGAAACATGAATCTGGCTTTGAAAAAGTATTTGAGAGACATGGATGTTTCTTACCAAAACTGACACTAAACTCAAAAAATAAACATTTTTAATGAGATTCCAGTCCTGAGTTTTCACAAGTAAAATCTACGATCAAGATTTCTTTCAGACATCGGTATATGCCTCTTTCTGAGCTAGCTAGATGGTAGAAAGGTTAGCAGTAAACATCATACCAACCAATATCTGCATTTGCAATACAGTATATACAGCAGCTTAGCATGGACTAGTTCTGTTCACTAGCAGCTACGGGTCTAGTCTAGTCTAGTCTAGTCTAGCCTCTCCCGGCCTGGTGTTCACTACTCACCCACCAGCCCGTCCACTCTGAAACTGCTTTCTTAGACGCTGTGTGACGAACACAAACGCATCATAAAGAAGCTGATCAGTGATTGGCTCTCTCAACACGTCACAACATCACAAAGCATATTTCAAATTAGGCAGGCGGCCTTTGGCTCCGCCTCATTACGTTACGGGACCAATCAAAATGACCAGAATGTTTATGTCCACAGCCCTAGAGAAGCAGATCCAGACTGCTCTATGGAGACGAGACACTGGTTGGCACGGTGACACAGGACAGGAGGCCAGACTGACACATGCCATGTTTTAGTGTGAAGACTTGCAGGTGAAGACTGTACTATAATCATAACAGTGACTAAACCAGCTCCCTTGTACTGAAATTACAGTTTCCAAGAAAAAATAAAACATTTTTTACAAGTGTGTAATGACGTTTTTTGAAGAGTCAGAGGAGGGAGGCTCTCACAGGTGCTTATTTCCTAAAACTAAGGTGTCAGATTTGCAATAGCTGCACATGTACAGTTACGTATGACTCCTGCTTTTCAGACATACAGCTTTTATATGGGAAAATCATGACAGTAGTACTAAACTCTAAAGTAGCCTGCTGTGTTTTCAGCTTAGAGAAAAATAATATATATACAAACTGGCAGAAATATCTGTTGCTTATAGTCAGAGTTTGACTCAAATGCTGTACAGAGAAACATTAAAGGAACAGAAATATAACACTCGGTTTATTGCTTCTTAGAAATCTGGGGGAAAATGACACTGGACGTGTTTAATGTTGTAATAGATGACTGTGTTGGGGAACTGTGGACAGTTCTACTATGTTGCAGGGTGTGTGTGTGTGTGTGTGTGTGTGTGTGGGGGGGGGGGGGGGGGGGGGTCTGGGGTGTTTGGGGATGGGGGGTGTGGGGTCCGCCCTTAGACAGACATCACGGCCTCAGGGGTGTTCAGCGTGCTGCTGGTACGATCCTCTTTTTCATACGTTAGTGTTGTTTTGATTTTGTATGCTACATTTTCCTCCTTTAGAAGACACTTGTGGAGCTGAGCAGGTCATCACAAGGGCGTCATTCATGTTGAAAAGCCATCAGACTTCGATTTGCACAGAAGAGATAATGTGAAGATGGTCCAGGCGTCTAGTGTCTGTCCGGGCGTGTGCTACAGGGGGGGTTTGGGTGTACTACAGGTGGGGGGGTTTGGATGTGCTACAGGTGGGGGGGGGGGGGGGGGGGGGGGGGGGGGGTTTGGGTGTGCTACAGGTGGGGGGGTGTGGGGTGTGTTACAGGTGGGGGGGGTTTGGGTGAGCTACAGGCGGGGGGGGGGGGGGGGGTTTGGGTGAGCTACAGGCGGGGGGGGGGGGGGGGTTTGGGTGTGCTACAGGCGTGGTTGGTGATCTTGGCCTGTGTGTATAGTGGGTAGAGTACATGATCATTCTAGGTGTGTATAATTCTGGTGACGTAAGACTGCTGTAGCCAGGAGGACTACACCACTTCATCAACACTTGTTTAGTTGTTTATTTGTACACTACTGTGTTGAAGTTTATCAAGGACCTGAAAATAAATTCTAAATATTTTTTTGTTTTCTGCCTCCCCTGTTTTCTTTTTATAAATAAATAAGAATATATGTAAATGAAGAATAAATGTTAAAGGTTCATAGGATGTATGGGAAAGTATTTTTGAGAGAATTATATTTTGCTGGTTAAAAAATATTAAATAATTATTAGTACTTTGTCTACAAAGAGTATACTAGATCTTTTAATAAGGTCAAATGTTCCTGCATGATTTCAGCCCAGATGTTTACAGTGTGTTGAAGGGAAGTCGTGCCTTTTACACATATGTCGTTTTACAACATCTGTCTTCTGTAAATAATTGGGACAGTTATTCTGCGTTGTATGGGGCATTTATACTGCAGCTGTTGGTGGGTTTGGAGTGTTTGAATCCCTGTTAATTTAGTCAGGTGCGTGTGTCTAGATCCAGTGAAGAATGTACACTCAACTGTGAGTGATACTTTACTACCTGAATGTTAAATTCACAAGTTCTCAACTTGTCTGTTTTGTTTGTTTGTTTGTTTGTTTTCTCTACTCTGATTTTTTTCTCTGCTGGCTCCCAGGAGATGCTTGTAAATCTCTGTGAGGAACAGTGGTGGAACCAGCACGCTGAGTGAAAACGCCAAACGTGGCCGTTTCCTCTAAAGACAGTTACTGTGTGCTCACTGCAATCCAGCATGAGTGTCTTTAGGTGAATCTAACCGCAGGCTTCAAACTTATACCTGATGCTTCCATGGTTTCAAACTAGGTCACAAAGGACGTTGCCCTGACGAGACAGCAGAAGACGGGAGATGTTTAGAGATGTAAAGATGAACTTTCTGGTTTAGGGATGGTAAAGATGAACTTTCTTACATGACTGGTTCACATTGTAAGACATTTCTGAAGTGTCACTGGAGGGTTTATTAAATCACCTGGTGGGAGGGTGTGGGTAGAGAGGTGAAACCTTTTTAGGGGGATAAGTTGAATTCGGATGGCAACCTCAAGAGAAGAATTTCAAAGGTGGTGCTCAAACGACACATTCACTGTTAAGGTCTCTGAGCCACTGCGGTGAGATTACTGAACTGCCATGGGAAGATTGCTTGATCTGAACTGAACTTGATGACCTAGTCTTGCACAGAGGCAGCTCAACTGTTTTGTATATATATTATGATATTGATGCTATGCATTTGTACAAAAGTGTTTCAAGCCAGCAGCCTCTTCAAGGGTCAAACGAGACCGACCCAATAAAACCCACAAATGAGAAAAATGCCAGCGTGACGTGAGCCCGTCTGTGTCTGATGGACTCCAGGAAGGTTCCATTATTTCAGATCCAGTGTTGTCAAAATGTTGATAAACAAAAGTGGGATGTGTGTTGGTAAACGTGAACCCAGCTTACACAAAGCCATACCCCTCTGGACACGCAGGGGGGGACAGGTGGGACAGGGGGGACGGGGGACAGGTGGGATGGGGTCCTGGACCATCACTGCCATCCACCCTGTCCTCATCTAAGAGACTTTTGAAATCCAGAGCTTTGTACAATACTTGTTAGCGACTCTATAGAAATATTGAACATGAGGCAGAGACAGAGGCAGCTAGTTCCTCTAAACTGTACATCCTGACACAGATCTTTGCCATAACTGTGTTAGCAGAACTATCAAGGGATTTACAATAAATTCAGTAACATCTGCACTGTGTGTGATTCAATATTATTGTCCCTGTGATACAATAAGATTGATGACATTGTAATGTTTAAAATGAAATGTTAAAGTTTAGACAGGAACATGTATATGGGCAGTTCATATCAGGGTCCATTTAAGATGTTGATTTTTTTGGTGCTCATATAACTTGGTTAAATCTGTGAGTCTGGATCTGGTCTGAGGGCTGCGAGATCTGTGAGTCTGGATCTGGTCTGAGGGCTGTGAGATCTGTGAGTCTGGATCTGGTCTGAGGGCTGTGAGATCTGTGAGTCTGGATCTGGTCTGAGGGCTGTGAGATCTGTGTGTCTGGATACTGGTCTGAGATCTGTGTGTCTGGATCTGGTCTGAGGGCTGTGAGATCTGTGAGTCTGGATCTGGTCTGAGGGCTGTGAGATCTGTGAGTCTGGATCTGGTCTGAGGGCTGTGAGATCTGTGTGTCTGTATACTGGTCTGAGGGCTGTGAGATCTGTGTGTCTGGATCTGGTCTGAGATCTGTGAGTCTGTGTGTCTGGATCTGGTCTGAGATCTATGAGATCTGTGTGTCTGGATCTGGTCTGAGGGCTGTGAGATCTGTGAGTCTGGATCTGGTTTGAGGGCTGTGAGATCTGTGAGTCTGGATCTGGTTTGAGGGCTGTGAGATCTGTGAGTCTGGATCTGGTCTGAGGGCTGTGAGATCTGTGAGTCTGGATCTGGTCTGAGGGCTGTGAGATCTGTATCTGGTCTGAGGGCTGAGAGATCTGTGTGTCTGTGTGTCTGGATACTGGTCTGAGATCTGTGAGATCTGTGTGTCTGGATCTGGTCTGAGGGCTGTGAGATCTGTGAGTCTGGATCTGGTCTGAGGGCTGTGAGATCTGTGAGATCTGTGTGTCTGGATACTGGTCTGAGATCTGTGAGATCTGTGTGTCTGGATCTGGTCTGAGATCTGTGAGTCTGTGTGTCTGGATCTGGTCTGAGGGCTGTGAGATCTGTGAGTCTGGATCTGGTCTGAGATCTGTGAGATCTGTGTGTCTGGATACTGGTCTGAGATCTGTGAGATCTGTGTGTCTGGATCTGGTCTGAGGGCTGTGAGATCTGTGTGTCTGGATACTGGTCTGAGATCTGTGAGATCTGTGTGTCTGGATCTGGTCTGAGGGCTGTGAGATCTGTGTGTCTGGATCTGGTCTGAGGGCTGTGAGATCTGTGTGTCTGGATACTGGTCTGAGATCTGTGAGATCTGTGTGTCTGGATCTGGTCTGAGGGCTGTGAGATCTGTGTGTCTGGATACTGGTCTGAGATCTGTGAGATCTGTGAGTCTGGATCTGGTCTGAGATCTGTGAGATCTGTGTGTCTGTGTGTCTGGATACTGGTCTGAGATCTGTGAGATCTGTGTGTCTGGATCTGGTCTAAGGGCTGTGAGATCTGTGTGTCTGGATACTGGTCTGAGATCTGTGAGATCTGTGTGTCTGGATCTGGTCTGAGGGCTGTGAGATCTGTGAGTCTGGATCTGGTCTGAGGGCTGTGAGATCTGTGTGTCTGGATCTGGTCTGAGGGCTGTGAGATCTGTGTGTCTGGATCTGGTCTGAGGGCTGTGAGATCTGTGAGTCTGGATCTGGTCTGAGGGCTGTGAGATCTGTGTGTCTGGATCTGGTCTGAGGGCTGTGAGATCTGTGTGTCTGTGAGCAACAGGGCTGAAGATGTTGGAGTGGAGAGAGAAGAACGCAGCACCTTGATGAAGCGTGTGGTCCTGGAAAATGAAGACAAAGACAATGAATGAGAGTGAGAACTGGAAGGAGAGGACAAGATGGCTTCCTCACTGAACGCCTGGTTTGGTTTGAAGGAAACGCGTTTCCTGGAATACCAGTACGACTGGTATTTATAGACTGGATTTGGTGAAGTGTGTGTGCAGATCAGGGTGAGTCTGCACACGGAAGGGGCAGAAATAAACCTGCATTCCTCTGCATAGGAAAAACCGCCAATGCAAAAGTCTTCACAGAATGAGCAAAGAAGGGTTAGCAGTGTAACACCCGCAGCCTCCAGAGAGGAGAGTCCCGTTAACCTCGTTAGAAGCGTCTGAACACGTGCGTTCACTCGCCAGCCTGTGGGAGCTCGTGGTAGTGCTGCTGCACTAATGCACGGCCCACTCAAAGTGATCCTAGTGCTGGCAACCAGAACCTACTGGATCAGGCAGGTGTGTGGACTGCTCACACGCATGCTGCTCTCTGATCTGCCCCTGTGCACCACACACAGGTGTCTTTCGTTTGGTCTTTATAGCTGCTCCCTCATTTCAGAGGCCTACAGAGGAACAACAACTTCAAACAGAAGCAAAGCAGCAGAAGAGAGAGGTGTGGAGAGAGAGAGGTGAGGTGAAGAGGGGAGAGAAGAGAGAGGTGCCCGTATAGAGGTGTAGAGGGGAGGAGCAGAGGTTTCAGACTACACCACACTCTCTCACACGCACACTACATCGCACTCTCACACACACGTACAAACTACACCTTACTCACACACACGCATGCAAACTACACCTAACTCACACAGGGACGCAAACTACACCACACTCACATACACACGCAAACTACACCACACTCACATACACACGCAAACTATGCCACAATCTCTCACACGCACGCAAATTACACCAAACTCTCCCAGACGCATGCAAACTCACTCAAACATTTGAACACAGGCAGAGGTTTTCTGTCTGCCAGCGGAGAGAATGGGTGGCAGAGAGAGTGAGAGAGGAAGAGAAATGTTGGAAATGAAAATAATGATTTGTTTCCAAACTAGACACGATAGCTAGAGTGGGGCGGAGGGTGCAGCGCTAACAGTCAACAAAACAGCCAGCATGCAGACTGACACACGGAACTCTATACTTATGAGTACAGGAACCATAGCAATAAAAGAGAGAATACAACTGATGGAGACAGACTGTGGACAGACAGTGAGTGAGGGAGAGACAGACAGTGAGAGGATATGGACAGGCTTCACCCTGTCGGAGGCAGGAGACAGTGAGAACAAGTGCGAGCTCATTAGTTCAGCCTCATTAGATTATGTAAGCAGCCGGCGCCCTGGCAAAGGGCCTGTTTTTAGCGGACTCCCACATGCCAGGCAGATTCATCAGCCCCCCCCACCCCACCCCCCCCCCCCCCTGGCACCAGCAGCTCTGGTGAAGAGATTATGCAATAATGTGACACCTGCATTCTCTCTCTCACACACACCCCCCCTCACCAAGGCCATTTGTATGCTAATGATATGTACAGTGCACCGAAGTGTGATAGCACTTGTGCACACAAACACACGCAGAAGCCTGGAGATGATTGGTACAGTAATTATACAGAGGACGTGTGTGTGTGTGTGTGTGTGTGTGTGTGTGTGTGTGTGTGTGTGTGTGCGTCTGTGTGAATGTGCATGTGTGTGTGTGCGTGTGTGTGTGTGTGTGTGTGTGTGTGTGTGTGTGAATGTGCATGTGTGTGTGTGTGTGTGTGTGTGTGTGTGTGTGTGTGTGCATGCATGGGAGCAGAAGAGGAGAAATGAGTGTATTGGCCTGTACTCCGTAACCATATACTAGTACCAGAGACTCTACACACAATATCGCATTTAAAAACTAAAAAGTACATTTTAAGATTATTTTGCACTCGTGAAGGGTGATTTATATCTGTACTGATTTATAGGGCGACTGAAGCACGCCCGCTTCAACACGCCTGCTTCAGTACACCTGCATCAACTCACCCGCTTCAACGCGCCCGCTTCAGCGCGCCCGCTTCAGCGCGCCCGCTTCAGTACGCCTGCATCAACACGCCCGCATCAACTCGCCCGCTTCAACTTGCCCGCTTCAACACGCCCGCTTCAACACGCCCGCTTCAGTACGCCCGCTTCAGTACGCCCGCTTCAGTACGCCTGCATCAACTCGCCCGCTTCAACACGCCCGCTTCAACACGCCCGCTTCAACACGCCTGCATCAACTTGCCCGCTTCAACACGCCTGCTTCAACACGCCTGCTTCAGTACGCCTGCATCAACACGCCCGCTTCAGTACGCCTGCATCAACACGCCCGCTTCAACACGCCCGCTTCAGTACGCCTGCATCAACGCGCCCGCTTCAACGCGCCCGCTTCAACACGCCCGCTTCAACACGCCCGCTTCCATCATCTGGACCCGCTGATGAGGCGGGAGGCTGATCACCCAACATACTTCAACCCATGTTGAAGCGTCCGGGTTCTGGACCTGAAGTCCAGAGACAGGCGTGTGAGCTCCAGGATGGAACAGGTTCCTGCAGGAGAGAACCTGCTCAGGAGCTGAAACAGGAACTTCAGCAGAAAGACAGGAGTGTCATTGCAGGACGGGGCAGTATGGGGCAGTATGGGGCAGGGCGGGGCAGTATGGGGCAATTCAGCAAACGGTCCTAGGAGGCACGTAAAGAGAGCAAAACTCAGCTTACCAGAGACCTGGCAGGAATCACACTGGATCCATGAATGTTCCTCTTTGATTCCATCAACCTTCAATGACACGCAGTGATAACTGGGTTGGAGAATCAAGCCAATAAACACAGTACAAAAAAATGGACATGAACACGAGATAACAATAAAATGCCTTTATTTAATATCAACTGACAGGATGTCCAAAAATAAAAAAAAAACTCAAAGCCAAGTCAAACCCTTTACAAACATCATAAATCAGTGATAAATGACTGTGAGGGTGCTCAGTCTAACGGGGGTTCAAGAACACGAAGCTCTGAGGGACGTGTGAGTGCGTCCAGCCGGAGGGGAGTGGTGTAGTGCGGATAGAGTCGGGGGCATCTGTAGGGCATCTTTAACTGCCCCCCGATGAGGTCATACACACGTGAGACACAAATGTAATGTGTCAATAGTGCATTTCTCATCATTGTGTAATGCTTTTGTTCACTACCCATTTTGGGTGATGGGGCATTTTCTTGCTGTAAAATATGTTGCTATGTACAGAATATGATGGTCATCAATCCACGTCCAAGTATTGGGGGTGTAAAGGAAGCTGATGTACAACTGGTTCAACACCACCCTGAGCACCACCGCTGCTTCACCGGGCGGAGCACTTCCACAACACCAAGACTTACAGCAGGACCTCCATGGAGATGGTTCTTCACTGAGGAACCTTAAAAGCACACTGCTCTCTGAAAGCTTCAACTACAACACATTCTTATTTTAGCTTACACACTGGACACACGTTATTCAATTAAATGAACTGTGTCTGTTAAATAATATAAAATACAACGTACAGCCATGCAGGAAATCTAAAACCACACACGCACACGCACACACACACACACACACACACACACACACACACACACACACACACACGCGAACGCTCCCACGTTAAATATGCAGTTGGGGACGTCACGCCTCGTTCCCGAGTGCTGCTGAACACTTTAGTTTTACACAGCAAGACAAACGGATATTTTCCTGAAACAAAGCGAGTGTATGGAGGGGGCGGAGCCACAGCTGGGGCGGAGCCACGGTTGGGGCGGAGTCACAGGCAGGGCAGCTCGGTGTCATGGAGTCCATGCGGGTGAAGAGGGACGCTGCTCCAGGATCTCCACGTAGTTCTCTGGGATGAGGCCCCGTTTGCCCTCCAGCTCCCCCTCCAACCAGCCTGGCTCACGGGACGGGGTCACTGTGGGGGGGGGGCAGACACAGCGGTCAGACACCTGCACCTCACCTCAGATACACCTGCACCTCACCTCAAATACACCTGCACCTCACCTCAGATACACCTGCACCTCACCTCAAATACACCTGCACCTCACCTCAAATACACCTCACCTCACCTCAAATACACCTCACCTCAAATACACCTGCACCTCACCTCAGATACACCTGCACCTCACCTCAAATACACCTGCACCTCACCTCAAATACACCTGCACCTCACCTAAAAAAATACACCTCACCTAACCTCAAATACACCTCACCTCAAATACTACTCACCTCAAATACTACTCACCTCACCGCACCTCTAATACACCTGCACCTCACCTCAAATACACCTCACGTCAAATACACCTGCACCTCACCTCACCTCAAATACACCTGCACCTCACCTCAAATACACCTGCACCTCACCTCAAATACACCTCACCTGCACCTCAAATACACCTCACCTGCACCTCAAATACACCTGCACCTCAAATACACCTCACCTCAAATACACCTCACCTCAAATACACCTCACCTCAAATACACCTCACCTGCACCTCACCCGACCAGTCAACAGTTGGGGGGGGCAGCCACACACTGGTCTTTCACTGGAAATAACAGCACATTAACTGCACACCTGCTTAATCGTTATTTTCAATGCTAATTAAAATACCAGCAGACTGCCATCAAGGTTGGAGCAGAGTAACACACACAGATACACAAACAAGAAAGCACACACACACACACAAGCTCATACACACACAGGCTCATACACACACACTAAAGGTGACATGCAGAAGTGAACAGATATAGCAGCACACACACAGACTTAAGTTAACACACACACACTGAAGTGCACACACACAGACTAAATCCCACATACACATACTCACATGTATAATAAAGCTTAGACATGTACACACACTCTCACATCCACACCCCCCACACACACTCACACACACCAAAGTTAATTAATCTGGTGAGAATAACTTGCTCATCTGCCTGGTGGAGTGTGCAGGTAAAGCACACTAGGAATGAAAGTGTTCACTGCAGCCAAGATTTAATCAAATACACCTCACGCCCCTCCCACAACCACCCCTCCCACACCCCTCACGCCCCTCCCACACCCCTCACGCCCCTCCCACACCCCTCACGCCCCTCCCACACCCCTCACGCCCCTCCCACTCCCCTCACGCCCTTCCCACGCCCCTCCCACACCCCTCACGCCCCTCACGCCCCTCCCACACCCCTCACGCCCCTCCCACACCCCTCACGCCCCTCCCACACCCCTCACGCCCCTCCCACAACCACCCCTCCCACACCCCTCACTCCCCTCCCACACCCCTCACGCCCCTCTCACTCCCCTCACGCCCCTCCCATACCTCGGCTTCCTGCCGACGCTGCTTCCTGCTGACCGACGCTGTTGCGGAGCGAATTTTGAAATTGTTTTCTAAAGTATAATAACCTATTTACGTGCTAATCTTTACCTTTTGCATTCCTATATACATTTTACAGGTTTTATTCCGGCCGCTGACCAACTTTCTGCCTTCACAAATCAGCAAGCGTAAGTTTATATATCGGCTAGACACGGTAAGTGTTTTGATTTATTCATGGCTGGTGTTGGTTTGTTCCCGTGTTCGGAGTGTGGCATGTTTAGTCTAGACCCTTTCGCCACTGATAGTAATAGTGATAGTATTTGTCAGAGGTGCAAACTAGTAAATTCTCTCGTGGCGAAAGTGGAAAGCTTAGAGCGACGCGTCCACTCATTATTGAGGGATAGAGAGACAGGGACAGGGTCTGTAGTAGGTGTGGACGCGCCAGGGAGAACTAGCGCCTCCGCGACTCCGGCGATAGAGCCCTCACAGCGGGGCGAATGGGTGACGTCTCGGCGGCGTAGTCGGAGAGCGAGGGCTGCAGCTAACGCCAGCGCTAGCCCACCAGAGCACCACTCCCCGGTTCACGTGTCCAACAGGTTTGCCCCGCTCAGTGTTACACCCACTGAGGAGACTCTGGTCATAGGAGACTCTATAGTCCGACACGTGAAAGTAGCTGTAGCTGTAGGGGCACCAGCGGTTACAGTCAGCTGTTTACCGGGAGCCAGAGCGCCGGACATTAGTGGCAACCTTAGATTGTTAGCTCATAGGAGGTTTTCTAGGATAGTGATTCATGTAGGGGCCAACGATATACGTCTGCGGCAGTCAGAGGTGACTAAGGCTAATGTTAAAGAGGTGGTTAAATTAGCCCAGACGATGTCCGATGCCGTAATCTGCTCTGGCCCCATCCCAATGCGGCGCGGTGATGAGCAGTACAGCAGGCTCACGTCGCTAAACCGCTGGATGTCCAAGTGGTGTTCAGAAAATCAAGTGGGCTTTATTAATAATTGGGAAGAGTTCGAGGGCAAGCCTGGTCTTTTAGGCAGGGACGGTGTCCACCCCACCCGGGATGGCGCTGCCCTGTTATCTTGCAGCATAGCCCATAGCCTGTTAGCTAGTCGGCAGAGTAGCACTAGAAGCTGCTGACTGTCCAGGGTCGCGACCAGGCCGCAGACTAATGGGTTAAACCTGTCTGCTAGCTGCTTAGAGGCGTCACCAAGTTCCCTTAGGATTGAGACTGTGTCTGTGCCCCGGGTTAAACTAAATCATAAGAAAATAGTCCGCCCGAAGTTTTTAACTAATATACAGACTTCACATCAAATTATTACAACCTATATGACCGATCTGAAAATTGGATTAATCAATATTCGATCGCTCAACTCAAAAGCAGTTTTTGTAAATGAACTTATAACAGACCAGAAAATTGATATTCTTTGTCTAACTGAAACGTGGGTTCAATCTGGTGATTATTTAACTCTAAACGAAGCCACTCCTGTGGGATATAGTTATATACATAGACCTAGACTGTCAGGCAGAGGAGGTGGAATATGTATAATCTATCGTGATTGTTTAGAAATTCATCAGAAATACTTAGATATCTCAAACTCATTTGAGATGCAGTCTATTAATGTTATTAGTCCATCTGAAAATAAAAGTACATTCTCCCTAACTAATGTATACAGACCACCAGGGCCTTACTCAGATTTCTTAAACGATTTCACCGATTTTGCAGCAAATTTAGCAGTATGTAGTGACAAAATAATAATGGTAGGAGACTTTAACATACACTTTGATAATGCGGAGGATCCACTGACAAGGGCTTTTACTTCTATATTGAACTCTGTCGGCATTAAACAAAACGTAGTAGGACCTACACATTATCGAAATCATACCCTAGATCTAATATTAACGCTGGGTATCGACGTAGATAATATAAACATACTCCCGCAAACCGTAGCAATCTCCGATCATTATTTAGTAAAATTCGATTTTCACCTTAACATAAATACCCGCCCGTCTCCTCGGCAGTGTATAAAGCGCTCAATAAATTCATCAACAGCAACACGGTTTATTGAAACCCTCCCTGACTTAACTGCTTTAGCCCACTCGCCATCCGATCCAGGAGAGTTAGATAGTCTAACCGACTACTTAGAGAATACCTGCAGATCAACTCTAGATATAGTAGCTCCACTAAAATATAAAAAAGCTAGATCCAAAAAGCTCGCCCCGTGGTACACTGACCAAACTAGAAACTTAAAACAAATAGCACGTAAATTAGAGCGGAAATGGCGATCTACTAAATTGGAAGTATTCCACTGTGCCTGGAAGGATAGCATTATTGACTACAAACGGGCACTCACTAAAACACGCTCAGCATACTTAGCCTCACTGATACAGAAAAATAAAAACAACCCTAGATTTCTTTTTAATACTATTTCTAAACTTACAAAAAATCAAGCAGGCACAGAACCTCAGATTCCAATAAACCTCACTAGTAATGTATTTATAGATTTCTTTGATAATAAAATAGAGAATATTAGACAAAATATAAAACCCTTTATTAGCAATACAACTGGTATGTCATCTGGCTTGGTTGATATTGATTTAAATTACATACCGGGAGAAAAACTTGATGCTTTTCATCCACTCCCAAAATCAGAATTAGAGAAAATAATTTCTTCCTTAAATTGTACTACCTGCACATTAGACTCAGTTCCCTCAAAGTTATTAAAAGAGGTATTACCAGCTGTAACTGAACCTCTTCTAACTATAGTTAACTCATCCATTACAATAGGTCACATGCCCAAATCATGTAAATTAGCAATTATCAAACCTCTGATCAAGAAACCAAATCTTGATCCGACTGTGCTATCTAATTATAGACCCATTTCAAACACATCATTTATATCTAAGATCATAGAAAAAGCTGTTGCCCAGCAATTATGCCTATATCTGCATAGGAATAACACATTTGAAAAGTTCCAATCTGGTTTTAGGCCCCATCACAGTACTGAAACAGCATTAGTTAAAGTAACAAATGATCTCCTCCTTGCATCAGATCAAGGCTATGTATCACTGTTAGTGCTTCTTGATCTTAGTGCAGCTTTCGACACAATTGATCATAGGATCTTGCTAGAAAGGTTAGAACGCTGGGTTGGAGTCTCAGGCACAGCCCTTTCATGGTTTCAGTCTTACTTAACAAATCGCTATCAGTTTGTAGAGCTCAATAATATTTCATCCAAATGTACAATGGTTAAATATGGGGTCCCGCAAGGCTCCATCTTAGGACCACTATTATTTACATTATATATGCTACCATTGGGCACAGTTATAAACAAACATGGTGTCAATTTTCACTGCTATGCGGATGACACTCAACTTTACATATCAGCCAAACCCGATGACAAACTCAGTTTAGGAAAAATTGAGGCCTGTGTAAGAGATATTAAATGCTGGATGTCTCTAAACTTCCTACAATTAAATGAGGACAAAACAGAAGTTCTCCTTGTGGGCCCTAAGGCCGCAAGACAGAAAATTCCAAACTTAATGCTTAATCTTGCAGACTATCCCATTACACCTGGCACAGTAGCCAAAAACCTAGGCGTCATACTCGACTCCGACCTATCATTTGATAAATATATAGATCATACTACTAGGATAGCTTTTCTACATCTCCGCAACATTGCCAAATTAAGAAATGCATTATCACAGGATGATGCAGAAAAATTGGTGCACGCCTTTGTTAGCTCTAGACTAGACTACTGCAATTCACTACTGTCAGGATGTTCAATTAGGAATCTAAATAAACTTCAAGTAGTTCAAAATGCCGCAGCTAGAGTTCTGACCAGAACTAGAAAATTTCAGCATATTAGACCAGTCCTATCAGCCCTGCATTGGCTCCCAGTTAAATTTCGTATTGATTTTAAAATTCTATTATTAGCATATAAAGCACTACACGGGCTTGCTCCTGAATACCTCCAGGAACTTATTTCCTATTATGAACCCCCACGTCAACTAAGATCACAGGGTGCTGGTCTGTTATTAGTTCCACAAATTAACAAGGTAACAGCAGGGGGAAGAGCCTTTTCTTATAAGGCCCCCCAGCTTTGGAATAATCTTCCTAAATGTGTCCGGGACTCTGACACAGTCACAATCTTTAAATCTAGGTTGAAAACCCACTTATTTAGTCTAGCGTTTGATAATTAATATCCCCCTTAGATAAAGGTACAGATCCAGGGGTTCATAGACGAAGGGTTTTATGGTAGACTGGGGTGCTGGTGCTGTCATCCTGTCACTGCTCGTGGTCACTCAAGTTTGTTGACAGTGCAGTGAACGGATGCCATTGTCTCAGAATGCCCCCAAGCCTATGTTACCTTCTGGTTCTGCCTTTTTTTAGCTAGGCTGTAATAATTTAACTTAGTGCCGGAGTTGCTGCCACACTCCAGAAATGTTTATAATTTTACCTGTCCTGTATATGTCCTCATACAGAGCTTTTCTTATAAGGCCCCCCAGCTTTGGAATAATCTTCCTAAATGTGTCCGGGACTCTGACACAGTCACAATCTTTAAATCTAGGTTGAAAACCCACTTATTTAGTCTAGCGTTTGATAATTAATATCCCCCTTAGATAAAGGTACAGATCCAGGGGTTCATAGACGAAGGGTTTTATGGTAGACTGGGGTGCTGGTGCTGTCATCCTGTCACTGCTCGTGGTCACTCAAGTTTGTTGACAGTGCAGTGAACGGATGCCATTGTCTCAGAATGCCCCCAAGCCTATGTTACCTTCTGGTTCTGCCTTTTTTTAGCTAGGCTGTAATAATTTAACTTAGTGCCGGAGTTGCTGCCACACTCCAGAAATGTTTATAATTTTACCTGTCCTGTATATGTCCTCATACAGAGCTAATTTTCCCTGTTTCATTTCTCCACATGGCTGCCCGCCTGCTTGAGGAATAATGAGATGAGGAGAGACAAGCGATCCATCCTGGCCGGCCACCTCCTGCCTAACCGGATGCCTACACCATGATGGACATTATTACATATTTTTCGGTCTAAATGGACATTATTGCATCTTTTACATTCTGTCTACATTCTGTCTATATTATTGTTGTTGTCATGGTGACCGGTGTCGGCCAGAGGAGGATGGGTTCCCCCCCTGAGTCTTGGTTCCTCTCAAGGTTTCTTCCTCATGCAAAAAACTAGGGAGTTTTTCCTTGCCACTGTCGCCTTTGGCTTGCTCACTGGGGGCTAGGACTCGGCACTTGTAAAGCTGCTTTGTGACAACAACTGTTGTAAAAAGCGCTATATAAATAAAATTTGATTGATTGATTGATTGACCTCTCACGCCCCTCCCACAACCGCCCCTCCCACACCTGCCACGCCCCTCCCACAACTGCCACGCCCCTTCTACACCTCTCACACGCCCCTCCCTCCTACAAACAACAGAGCAGGCAGCATGGCATGATTAAAACATCCACTCTCCTCTCCCTCCATCTCTCCAGCTCCCGTTACTCCACCCATGCTCTGGTCCTCCAACAGCCCCCCCCCCCCCCCCCCCCCATGCTGATATGAGATCAGGGCGGGGGGATCCAATATCCCGGCTGTGTTGGGGTGCGTGTGGCTCGGGCGGTAACGCTCCACTCACCGGCGTGGAAGATCGCCCCGACATGGAATGACAGTTCTGACTCGTGCTCGGCTTGGCAGGGAAACACGGCCTTGGCCTTCATCACGGAGACACTGAGAAACGGAGACAATCAGTTAGCAGGGGACACGTCTCGGAGTGGGAGAGAGGGATTAGGACACGTCTCTGAGTGGGAGAGAGGGATTAGGACATTCTCAATCTGGCAACCACTCGTGATTCTGACAGTGTGCCTGTGCATTTCTGTAACAAGTTGCTGGAAAACATCTGTACTTTTAAATCTCACTTTCACGTACACATGTGCACACATCCACCTACCACCACACACACACACCCACACACACACACACACACACACACACACACACACACCCCATACACACACACACACACACCCCATACACACACACACACACACCCCATACACACACACACACACACACACACACACACGTTTTGAATACAAGGAGGTTGGAGCCAGTAGGAAGAGAGCCCCTCCCACCAAGGCCTGTCCTTTAGTATGAGAAGAGTGCGTAGTTAAAGTGCCGTGGTGGGCGTGGTGGGCGTGGTGGGCCACGGTGGGCGTTCCTCACCAGTACGGACCTCCTCCCTCTTCCGTGGAGAGCACAGAGAGTTTACCACACCTGGCAGGCTGATAAATATTTCATACAGCCCTCCAGAGCTTCAGCGGTGGGTTTTAGAGGGCTGGAGTCATAACAACACCAAGAAAGTTTGCCATGTATGTTTGCAAAAGAGAATTTCTCCAACTCTAACAATAGAATACAGGGAAAGTCAGAGTGTGGAAGGCCAGGCTGGCGTTGTGCAGTCTGCAGCCGTCAGGAAACATTACTGGTTTGTGAACTGAACGAATCTGACCAGCTGCCACTGGGAATCAGTCATTTTAGGGGGAAAATTAATGCAGGTTCTTGTCTGGAGCTGAACTGTAGATCATCCTAATGACCGAGTGTGTGTGTGTGTGTGTGTGTGTGTGTGTGTTTATGTTTCCTGGGGTGCAGGAATGTGTGGATGTTTGTGTACCTACACAGAAGACATGTTGGAGCCACAGTGATGGTGGAGTGTCAATGATGGTCAAAGCTTGTGTATGTGCGCACGCGCGTGTGTGTGTGTGTGTGTGTGTGTGTAAGACAGAAAGTACATGAACAACTGATCTGACCAGGTGATGGCACAGCTGGGATGTGAAGGTGAACGCTCGCTGTAGTCTAGAACACATATGTCAAAGTCAATAATTGATTATCTATGGCCCCCTGGATGATATTTAATTACTATTAGAACCGGCCCGCAGGTCACAGCCGCCCGCTGGTGTTTTGCACGCACAAACACTACATTCCCCACAATGCAACGGTAGCCCGCGAAGTCACTGCAGCGCGCACAAGCGGCGAGGATCAGCGTGGCAAAAATGACATAATCACAGTGGCTCCGCCCGTGCGCGAGGGCGTCGCACGCTGTCGATTCGCGAGGTCGTGCACCTCTGGAATTTTGGAACTTTGTTCATTGCGCTGAGGCGCGGCGCGCGCAAAGTCATGTTTGCAGGGTTCTTACGCCTTTATAAGGTGGAATTAAAGCACTTGTACGTCACTTTCAAGGTCCATTTCAATATTTCCCAGCACATTATACTTGATAAAGTTAAATATTTATACGTATATTCGAAATGATTCGAAATAATTCGCTTTTTATTCACATTAATAAATTAATGGTTGTTTATTTTCAAAACACCCAATCATGTACAGGACATGTTTTCTTTGAAGGAAGTTTGTTTTTATCTGTTTGCTTGTTGAAAAATGTTTTCACTTGAAATTACTGACATTTTTTTAATTACTGACTAGGTCTTGGTTCAATAGGCTATGTGCAATCATTTCAATATGTTTTAATAAACATTGAACCAGTCCGGCACTCGGCTTGTAGCAAATTTGGTTTTTTGGCCCTCTGTGTATTTGACTTTGACATCCCTGATTTAGAAGGTGGAGGTCGTGTGAGGTGGAGGTTCTGTACCTGTCTGTTGGTTTGCTTTCGCAACCTCCAGCTGCTTCTGCACACGGTTCTGTGGGCAGATCCACACACTGGGTCTGAGACGGTCCTGCACTGAGACTGGAGTTCATCCATGCTGCCATAGCAGAGCACAGCCTGTGGAAACAGACCAGTGTCACCACCCACATTAACCCCCAGACCTCCGCATAGCAGACGGGACGTACACACACTAGAGTCAGTCATGCTGAGGGCGTGCGACGCACGTGGACACACGTGAACAGGAGGGGTAGAGGACACGTGGACACACGTGAGCAGGAGCGGGTAGAGGGCACGTGGACACACGTGAGCAGGAGCGGGTAGAGGGCACGTGGACACACGTGAGCAGGAGCGGGTAGAGGGCACGTGGACACACGTGAGCAGGAGAGGGTAGATGGCACGTGGACACACGTGAGCAGGAGAGGGTAGATGGCACGTGGACACACGTGAGCAGGGGAGGGTAGAGGACACGTGGACACATGTGAGCAGGAGGGGGTAGATGACACGTGGACACACGTGAGCAGGAGGGGGTAGAGGACACGTGGACACACGTGAGCAGGAGGGGGTAGAGGACACGTGGACACACGTGAGCAGGAGGGGTAGATGACACGTGGACACACGTGAGCAGGGGGGGTAGATGACACGTGGACACACGTGAGCAGGAGGGGTAGATGACACGTGGACACACGTGAGCAGGAGGGGTAGATGACACGTGGGTACACGTGAGCAGGAGGGGTAGATGACACGTGGGTACACGTGAGCAGGAGGGGGTAATGGAGCCGGTGGGGGAGCAGAGGTATCCTGGTGTGTCAGGTCTTCCACAGGCCAGTGTTCCCTCAGCACTGGGCTCTTAATGAATCGATTGTGATATTTTACATTCAGTATTTTTACTACTAAAGCAAAATACTTTTTAAGCATTTGCTTTTTGCACTCAAAATATCTAAAACATATTTCTGTCACCTGTTATGACAAGAATGCAAGAATTCTTAGGTGTGCGTGGCGTGGAGTGTGTTTCTGACGTCTCCCAGCCTCTAGTACTGTACAGCGCTGCATTCTCCATACTGTGGTAGAGCGCGAGAATTCTGACACGCCAGCCCGTCCTAATGAAGGACCTTCTAGACATACTGCTTACTGTACAAAATAAACCCGACCGCCACGAGATGGAATGAAATGAGAGCTAAGAAGGAAGCTAGAAGAAGCTATTTATACTTTTCTAATACAGTGTGCATGCACCCACACACACTCTCTCACACACACAAAATTATGCAAGCAGTTGCACAAGATTTCAGACAGATGGGCTAAAAAAAAAGGCAACAGAACTGGACCAAACTCACAGAGAGACACAAACTACACACTCTTTCGCCATAATTATTCCTCCCCCTGAGTGTGTGTGAGGTTCAGAATGGCCCTGGGTCCCTCCACGAGTCTGTGTGTATCACTGACACTAGTAATAACTTATTTATATATCATCAGTCAGTCATCATGCTGAATTAAAGTTCAGTTTTCATTTAGTTAATAGCTACATTACACCATTAGAGCACACACTCATCCCCTGGGCCATAGGATCAATTCTGCTGTGATATTAGCACTGAATACCCATTTAATATGTGACATCCAAAAAGATATGTACATGGATCTACAAAGAGTATGAACATGAACTAATTTTAAATATGATGTTCTAAATGTAGAAGTTAATGGGGAATGCCAAAGCCAAACTGTCTGAAATACTAACAGACCACGTCCCCTTTAAACCAGACGCGTCCTGGAACTGGTTTGATCACACTGGGTGTATGCAGCACGATGCCTGACTTACGCTCCCTGGGATTCCCAAATGCACTCAGAGGGGACGTACGGGGGACATGGAGACACAGGGAGACACAGGGGAGACACATGTACTCTGATAGGTATACCGCCACATTCCCTTGCCCAGTCCAACAAAAGTCTGTCAGAATACTGTGAATATAAAGAGCAAAATGGCACCACAGAAGTGCACCAGAGCGTGGACAGAGCATGGTCACGTGGACAGAGCGTGGTCAGAGCGTGGTCACGTGGACAGAGCGTGGTCGCGTGGACAGAGCGTGGTCACGTGGACAGAGCGTGGTCACGTGGACAGAGCGTGGTCACGTGGACAGAGCGTGGTCACGTGGACAGAGCGTGGTCGCGTGGACAGAGCGTGGTCGCGTGGACAGAGCGTGGCCGCGTGGACAGAGCGTGGCCGCGTGGACAGCTGTGGTGAGGAGGTGTTAGAGCTCCACGCCGCTGCCGTTACTGTGCTCAGTCCTCTGATGTCTGTATGTTTTTCCCTGATGGTGGGAGGAGTGAGGGAGGAGTGGAGGAGTGAGGGAGGAGTGGAGGATTGAGGGAGGAGTGGAGGAGTGAGGGAGGAGTGGAGGAGTGAGGGAGGAGTGGAGGAGTGAGGGAGGAGTGGAGGAGTGAGGGAGGAGTGAGGGAGGAGTGGAGAGATGTCACACATCCGCTGCTCCAGCAGGAGTGAGAACACAGGAGACGGCCAGAATAATGTGTGAGTCGCAGGACGACACATGGGGAGTGTGAGAGTGTGTGTGTGTGTGTGTGTGTGTGTGTGTGTGTGTGTGTGTGTGTGTGTGTGTGTGTTAGGGGTTAGAGACACTGAGAGTGTGTGTGTGTGTGTTAGGGGTTAGAGACACTGAGAGTGTGTGTGTGTGTGTGTGTGTTAGGGGTTGGAGACACTGTGTGTGTGTGTGTGTGTGTGTGTGTGTGTGTGTGTGTTAGGGGTTAGAGACACTGAGAGTGTGTGTGTGTGTGTGTGTGTTAGGGGTTGGAGACACTGTGTGTGTGTGTGTGTGTGTGTGCGTGTGTGTGTGTGTGTTAGGGGTTGGAGACACTGTGTGTGTGTGTGTGTGTGTGTGCGTGTGTGTGTGTGTGTGTGTTAGGGGTTGGAGACACTGTGTGTGTGTGTGTGTGCGCGTGTGTGTGTGTGTGTGTGTGTGTGTTAGGGGTTAGAGACACTGAGAGTGTGTGTGTGTGTGTGTGTGTTAGGGGTTGGAGACACTGTGTGTGTGTGTGTGTGTGTGTGTGTGTGTGTGTGTGTGTGTGTGTGTGTGTGTGTGTGTGTGTGTGTTAGGGGTTAGAGACACTGAGAGTGTGTGTGTGTGTGTGTGTGTTAGGGGTTGGAGACACTGTGTGTGTGTGTGTGTGTGTGTGTGTGTGTTAGGGGTTGGAGACACTGTGTGTGTGTGTGTGTGTGTGTGTGTGTGTGTGTGTGCGTGTGTGTGTGTGTGTGTGTTAGGGGTTGGAGACACTGTGTGTGTGTGTGTGTGCGTGTGTGTGTGTGTGTGTGTTAGGGGTTAGAGACACTGAGAGTGTGTGTGTGTGTGTGTGTGTGTGTTTGTGTTAGGGGTTAGAGACACTGAGAGTGTGTGTGTTTGTGTTAGGGGTTAGACACACTGAGAGTGTGTGTGTGTGTGTGTTGGGGTGGGAAACACTGGGAGTGTGTGTGTATTGGAGGTTGGAGACACTGAGTGTGTGTGTGTGTGTGTGTGTGTGCGTGCGTGTGTGTGTTAGGGGTTAGAGACACAGAGAGTGTGTGTGTGCGTGTTTGTGTTAGGGGTTAGAGACACAGAGTGTGTGTGTGTGTGTTTGTGTTAGGGATTAGAGACACTGAGAGTGTGTGTGTGTGTGTTGGGGTGGGAAACACTGGGAGTGTGTGTGTATTGGAGGTTGGAGACACTGAGTGTGTGTGTGAGCAAGCGAGTGTGTGTGAGAGAGAAAAAGGTAAAGGAGGGATGTGTGAGAGGAACATTTAAAGGAGGTGAGTGTGCGTGTGTGAGAAAGAGAATGTGTGTGAGCGTGTGTGTGTGTGAGAGGGGTGATTTATAGCTCTGCAGTAGAGTGAGTTCTCAGTTATCAGTATGGGGTTCTACCAGCCCTGCAGTGCACCAAATCCACTCATTAACCTCTCTCTCTCTCTCACACACACACACACACACACACACACACACACACACACAGACCTTTAAAACCTCTATCTGGCTTCATCAGCTCCTCTCCAGGCCTCACCAGGCTGATGGAGGAAGAGGCTGATGGAGGAACAGGCTGATGGAGGCACTACTTCTCTCTTGAGATCAAGCAGCCATGTATCTCCACCTCTCAGTAAGAAGCTAAATCAAGTGAAAAAAAATTAAAATCCAATACAGTTGCCCTAGCAACCAGCAGAACCATAGGGAAAATGGTTTTAGCTAAAATTGCTTTTACAATTACAACGAAGCCAATCCGAGGAAAACTGCTTTATTTTGTAGCAGTAAAAATAGCAGACCTATGATTGCCTTCAATTCAAGGCAGGATTACAAACACATCCGGAGCAAAATCAAAGAGCAGATAGAATGTGTGTGTAGTCCACCGTGTTTGTAAAACACACCTTCACGCCCACAGCACAGCTGGGCCATGTGCAGGTCCACCAGTACAGGACGGTGGGCACATTATTATCTACGTTAGTCAAGACGTGCCACACACCTCAACCCATCTTAATGTGTGGATTCATCAGCTCAAACATTTGTAGTGATGGTGCTGGTGGTGGTAATGGTGTAACTGTGGGGTTTAAAGATGGCTATTCACCCCAGCTGTGGGGGTGGAGGTGAGTGACAGCCATCACATCAGCCAGCCAAACGTATTATGACCTGAGGTCCGTCACCTTGGGAAGGTGTGGCCACAAAATATAATACATAACAATTAAAAACAAGATTTTAAAGGAATTAAAGATAACAATAAAAAAATCAATAAAACTGGAAACTGAGAGAAAATAAATTTTAAAAGTAATAAGTAAATAGATAAATTATAAGAAAAATAAATAAAATAATTAAAATAGGCTATGTTTACGGTAACTACACTAACCAAAAGCCAGTTCAAATAAGTAAGCTTTTATTTTGGATTTTAAAACATCTAATGCTGGAGCTCTTCTAGTATCTCCTGACAGCTGGTTCCATTTAGAAACAGCACAATAACTAAATGCTGCCTCTCCTTGCTTAGTTCTTACCTTTGGCAGGACTAACTGATTAGTTTTTAGTGACCTAAGATTTCTGCCTGGCTCATAGCTCTGCAGCATGTCAGATAGATACACTGGTCCTACACCATTAAGTGATTTATAGACCAGCAGTAACACCTTATAGTCTATCCTGTATTGTACTGGTATCCAGTGTAAGAACTTCAGAATGAGGGTGATTGTGATCACCTCTTGTGCTACTAGTGACTCTAGCAGCTGCATTTTGAATCAGCTGTAGCTGTTTGATTGAGGGAGAGGAGAGCAAACCACCTCCCTCCACCAAGAAGAAGAGATGTACTGCAGCACAGCACGTCCTGGGGGGGATGGAGAGAGAGAGAGAGGGAGAGAAAGATGGAGAGAGAGAGAGGAAGAGAAAGATGGAGAGAGCAGCGTGTTACATAAGCAAAGCCCCGTCTGTGACCATGACTCCTGGCCAAGTGACGCACAGAGAGAGAGAGAATGAAAGAGAGAGGGGAAGGAGAGAAAGAGTGAGAGAGGAGAGAGAGGGGAAGGAGAGAAAGAGTGAGAGAGGAGAGGTTCTGCACTCTGAGAGGAATATTATGGGCAATACAAGAATGACAAGAGTGAGAGTGAGAGAGGGACGAGTGAGAGAGGGAAGGTGAAAAGATGTGTAGAGGAGAGTGAGAGTGACAAAGTTACAGAGCAAGAGAGGACAGACAGAGAAATCATACTGGAGTGAGTCGTAGAGAGTGAGCACCAGAGAAATCATACTAGAGTGAGTCGTGGAGAGTGAGCACCAGAGAAATCATACTAGAGTGAGTCGTGGAGAGTGAGCACCAGAGAAATCATACTAGAGTGAGTCGTAGAGAGTGAGCACCAGAGAAATCATACTGGAGTGAGTCGTAGAGAGTGAGCACCAGAGAAATCATACTGGAGTGAGTCGTAGAGAGTGAGCACCAGAGAAATCATACTGGAGTGAGTCGTAGAGAGTGAGCACCAGAGAAATCATACTAGAGTGAGTCGTAGAGAGTGAGCACCAAAGAAATCATACTAGAGTGAGTCGTAGAGAGTGAGCACCAGAGAAATCATACTGGAGTGAGTCGTAGAGAGTGAGCACCAGAGAAATCATACTGGAGTGAGTCGTAGAGAGTGAGCACCAGAGAAATCATACTGGAGTGAGTCGTAGAGAGTGAGCACCAGAGAAATCATACTAGAGTGAGTCGTAGAGAGTGAGCACCGAAGAAATCATACTAGAGTGAGTCGTAGAGAGTGAGCACCATTGGGCAGATGGGAGCAGAGTGTGAAGAGTGTGAAAGGGAGTGGAGACCAAGTTTATTTCAAGGTGATTCTGTAGGTCTGGCAGAGAACTGAATTTGTGAGCATAACACAATATCATTACATCAGCATTCAAAACCAGCTAGCTGCCCTGAACAGCAGGAGGGAGGGAGGGAGGGAGGGAGGGAGAGAGAGAGAGAGAGAGAGAGAGAGAGAGAGAGAGAGAGAGAGCGAGAGAGATAGAGAGAGAGAGAGAGAGAGCGAGAGAGAGATAGAGAGAGAGCGAGAGAGAGGGAGAGAGAGAGATAGAGAGAGCGAGAGAGAGAGCGAGAGAGAGAGAGATAGAGAGAGTGCGAGAGAGCGAGAGAGAGAGCGAGAGAGAGAGAGAGAGAGAGAAGAGAGAGAGAGAGAGAGAGAGAGAGAGAGAGAGAGAGAGAGAGAGAGAGAGAGAGAGAGAGAGAGAGAGAGAGAGAGAGAGAGAGAGAGAGAGAGAGAGAGAGAATTCAAGAAATGTAAACTCCTGCCAGACGGCAGTAGTTCCTCTTCTGTCTGTGCGCTAACTGAAGGGGACAGTGAGAGGAATTCAACACAAAAACACTGAGTTCAGGCCAAATACTCTTGTGCTCGTTCTAAGATTTCCAATAAAGACGAGGCAATCGTCCTCCTGCTGGTTGTGTTTCAGCCAAACCTACACGCCTCAAGAATCCACCAATCAGAGACAGTTAGGCGTGCACATCAGATTAGTTACTGGGGTAAGAGAAGGCAACACTGAAGAGTCTTCACCAGTCCTGCTTTAGTAAACCCACCATGTTGTACAAGAGTTTACCACGCTAGTAAAAGCTGTTCTTGAATGCCATAGTAACAAGAAGTAAATACTAAAGACAGGAAGTTCTCAAACACTCAGAGGTTTTTTATCCACAAGCTATCGGACCACTGAACTCTTGGCAATAATACTACACACATTATAATAACAATATTAATAATAATGATAATACTGCACCAAGTCACTTTGTGACACACGTCTGCTCCTGACACACTCACACCTGCATCGTCATTATTAAAGGGCCGCAGCTATTTTGTCTTTTGTTAGTATTTGCATGTCACTGTCTAGTGAGCTGAATGCTTCTCATTTAAAGCTTCTCATTGCATTGTTGACCCGAGTTAACCTGCATATGACACAGAATTCATTTCAATTCTGTAACACTGGAGTGCAGCAAGACACACGACCATCTCAAAGTGTTTAATGGTTTTATTATTAGCGTTTTATGATCACATTATTAGTGTTTAATGTCATTATTAGTGGTCACAGTTTGGTTAACTTCTCCTACTTCAATCCTGTCCGACAGGAAGTCCAACACTTCTGGACTCCTGTTCGTCCCATTACTAACAGTTTAGGTTGACGGTCCACACGTGTGTATAAACACGCAGAGCTGAGCTTCCGGGTTCTGTCCAAACTGCACGAGTATCGTGGTGCTACGATCCCACCTCGAGCACAACGCTCGTGTCAGTCTGAATGTGTGTCAGTCTGCTAACTGAACATGTGTCAGTCTACTTCAGAATCGAAGTTTAGACCTGCTAGCACGCCAGTCTCGCTCACCTTGACCTTGTGCACACGCCTCCAGCCCAATTATGCAAATGAGGCAGAGTAAACGAATAAGAGCGTGTTGTGGAGGTGGGCGTTACTTACCCAGAGTTCTGTGAGCTGGGGATGGTAGGAATGTTGCCATGGGGACTACCGCCCTTCCGTGGGGGGATTTCTGAGGCAGAGGCAACGGAGGACTGAGAGGAGACGGACTCGTTACTACCTAGAGACGCCTCGTCAGGGCCCGACGACACGGCTTCAGAGGGCGGAGAGACTGGTGGAGAAAGAGTGAGGGAGGGAAGAGAGAGAAAGAGGAGAGAAAGACAGACAATTGGACTACTGTGAGATCTCCTCAACTGGTTTGATTAAAACCAGAAACATCTCTGAAGTAGATCATCAAATCTCCAGCATCCAGCCACAGCTCCTGATGTCAGCTGAAATGCTGCAGAGTGAACGAGTGTTGCTTCACTGCTCAGAGTTCAGCCACTGCTGGTTTTGCCATCATAAATCTATTCCAGTCTAATAACCCATTTTGGTGTGCCAGCTGTTTCCCATTCTGAAGCACGGGAGCACTATGGAGCCTGCAAGACCAGAACCCCCTCACGCCCACCTCCAGCGTGTCAGGGCCGTCAGCGTGGCCAGACACTGTCCTGGTGGACGCTAACAGCCTAAATCTGCTCACACTCACAATAGAACAGAACTTTTATTGTCATTATGTTCAGGTACAATGAAACTTTGCATGATGTGTCTCCTACAGTGAGTGCAAAGGCAATACAGACAAGAAGAATAGAGCAGCAGTAATTACAGTAATTACAATCGAAATGTTCATAACTAAATTTTCATATTTGCAAGGGGTAGATAAGCATTAATAAATAATAAATAGAGCCGTTATTTCTGAGTGGTGTCTGTGGGGCGTGGTGGAGGCCACATGGTGGAGATAAAGATGTTCCTCACTGTACTAGTACTGCATCATGCTGTCCAGAACCTGAGTGATCTAAACAAGGAGAGACCAGGGTGTGTTGATGATGATGATGCTAGACTTCGTCACCAGACGGGTGGCATAAACAGCATCCAGACTTGGAAGTCTTGGTTCAATCATAGCGTGGAGTCACCTTCACCACGTGCCGCAGATCTTTCTACAGGGCAGCCTCTGGTGCAGTTGGCCTGGACGCTGTCCGTTGTGTTGTACAAGTTCCTGCACAGTGTATGTTGGAGACGGGCCCGTTTCAGATGCCTGAGGAAGAAAGGCTTTGTTGGAACTTCTCAGGAACCACAGACTGTCCACCCTGTCCACTGTTTCTCCACGTATGTGGTCCGTCTCCTCTGCCGTCCTGAGTCAGTGAAGATCTCCTTTGTCTTAGAAGTTTGGAGGACCGTATCATCCTGACACCACCAGGCCTGATCTTCTCTACATTGCCAGAAATCAGCTGAAAAATTGTGTTGTCGTCAGCGAGTTTAAGTGAGGAGGTGTGAAGGTGTGAAGAGTGTGAAGTGTGCGAACAGTAGAGGCCCAGCACACAGCTCAGAGGCTCCTGTGCTTACAGGAGAAGGAGACATGACTGCTGTTTGGCCCATAAAAACGTCCAAGTCCCATGAGGACACATGAGAACCAAGTCCCTGGGTCTGTGGGGGAGGACCACGAGAAATGTTGCCCTTACGCACAAATTATTATTTTTTTTATGGATTCCTAGGACTTCTACGTTTTGTTTAGGTCCTATCGGACTACGTTTGAGATAAGGGTCTGACTCCCAGTGCACTCCGAAACACAGCCAGTATACTACACAGAACAGCCACGCCTGACGTTAATATACCTACTGGAGAAAACAGCAGCACAGCAGCTTCTGACGTTTTGAAACCGTGGAGGTGACGTCACAACCTCACATTCGTGTTTTCCAAAAATCCAATTTTTCTTTATTCACAAAACCGTTTTCAGAATTTGAAGACAGATTTTCAGTGTAGATGTTCTGTTCTGTAGATGAATGGGCAAAAAGGATGAAAACAGGTGTGATTTACAATTGGTCTCCGACAGATGACATCAACCAATATGTATTGTGGGATTAATGGCCATTCTGTGGTCTTTCTGACGTTTATCAGTTCTGAGTACGTCCTCTGTCCTCTTTACCCTTAGTTGGTGAAATGGTACGCTCATATAGTGTGAAATCTACACGTTTGTTCTTATTTGTTTAGTCTCTTATTCTTTGTTCATTCTTATAAAGTAGTTAATATTCACACAATGTTTTGTTTGTTGTTTAGCAATCAGAAGCTCATGGGAGGCTGCTGGATTGAGTTAATCTGGACTGAGTTCACAGGGGCTAAGAGGTTAAAACGCTTCATTGTGGGCTACATCCTGCTGGACACTCCTCTTTCTGTAAATAGCAAATCAGCATACACTGGGCATTAGCCAATCAGCCAATAGCGTTTGGATGTATGTGGAGAGAAGGCGCTGGTTTAAATATCCGTCCTCCCCACTGGCCCAGGGTGAACTGCACTCCTATGGGTACAACAGATGTAAAACCACAAACCACAGCCCCCCCCTCCATGATCCTGTATCATGGCGTGTGAAGACAAATCTGCCCTCTGCCTGCAATACCAGACACTGCTGGATGTACTTGGAGTTGATATGCACAGGTCAGCCAAACGTGACACAAGGCTGATGTCAAACGTGTTAGTCATCTAGAGATGAGCACAAATGGGACCATTGTCTTCCAGTCCAAGAGTTCTGGAAATATTTAATACTGTTTTCCAACATTTCATCTGAGTTTCAGCCCTATTTCATATTTAAATTTGAGATGCAATGTGGAACTTGTTTTGGGTGCGACGCTGTTCCCAGGATGCATCTGCACCTAGTAAGAAAACGTGTGCTCACCGTGACACACACACACACACACACACACACACACACACACACACACACACACACACACACACACACACACACACACACACACACACACTTCATATTACACACACACACACTTCATATTACCCACACACACAAACACACAAACAAACAAACAAACACACACACGGACATAGTGCTGGGCGGTATGACCAAAATTCTATATCACGGTATTTATCAAAATGATATCGGTTTCACAGTATTTGACGGTTTTCCCCCATGCATGATTTGTTAACCGCATTGATTACCAAAATAATTTCTGCAGTAGAGTGGTTAAGAGTTAGAAAAATGTCTCCACCTATAGCTACGTTTATACTTTCGTGAGTGACCATAGCGCTTGACTCCGCCCACCTTGCGCGA
The DNA here is from genome assembly GCF_052324685.1 of Brachyhypopomus gauderio. Taxonomy (NCBI): domain Eukaryota; kingdom Metazoa; phylum Chordata; class Actinopteri; order Gymnotiformes; family Hypopomidae; genus Brachyhypopomus; species Brachyhypopomus gauderio. The sequence goes on along the minus strand of NC_135225.1, from coordinate 749,080 downwards.
ACATCCGCGAATGGTGGAGACGTTTATACTTTCCGTGTCACATTCTTTGCAGTGTTCTCCGTAATGATATGTGGTAGTATAAAGAAACACCCTTCAAAAACAGGGGAAGGAACATTTACCTGACGAATTTTAATGTTGCTTTGTGTTCCAGGTTTGAAAAGTGCTGGAATTTAGGAAAGTACTTGAAAATGCTTGAAATTGTAACTTCGTTTCACAACAAATATCTGTCTGACTGAACAGTTCTCCTGTATTACGTTAACAAATATGAGCCTCTTGTAATTCCAGGACGAAACATGAGAACGTGAAGACGTTAAGATTGGGCGTTTTGAAAATAAACAACCATTAAATAATGTGATAAACAGTGAATTATTTTGAATCATTACGAGTATAAAGAAACTCAAGTTCAAGTTTTCAAGTTCTTTTTTTTTGTTCTTCTGTAATAGAAGCTCTCAAATAAAACCAAAATTATGGAAATATAAGCCTGGAGATGAATCAATATGTTGGTCCAACTGTCTACTTCAGTTTCAGCCCTAAATGATCATTTTCCTATATGTACAACTTGAGATAACTAGTGTTGAAGTGTACTAGTACCATTCGCTCAAAATGAATGAAACTGTTTACATTTCTGCTGCAGTATAAGTTTAAACAAATTTAAACATGGGTCTGTGGCGGGAGCTGAGTGCAGAGCGTTGCCGACCCCTGCCATAGACTAATCTAAAACTGGCATAGGCCTCTCTGCTGTAAATCGAGAAACAAATCGACACCCTAAAATCGGAAATAAATTCGAATCGAGGATTTAGAGAATCGTGACACCCCGAACACACACACACACACTTCATATTACATGTACAAACACTTCATATTACATGCACACACACACAGTTCATATTACATGTACACACACTTCATATTACATGTACACACACACACACACACACACACACACACACACACACACACACACACACACATTTCATTACACACAGACACGGACACACATTTCAAATTGCACACATACACACGGACACACTTCATATTACACACACACGGACACATTTCATATTACACACACACGGACACACTCCATATTACACATGTACACAATCCATATTTCACAAGTACACACTTCATAATACACACAAACACACCTGATGTTTAAAAGTCGCAAAACACTGTATAGAATGACGGTTATACTTAATTATAATCAATACTGAATATGTCGATAGTGTTTGATGTTTGTTTACAAGGGACTGCGTCCCTGTATCTTAGGTACACAGGTGTATTTCGTATCTTAGGTACACAGGTGTATTTCGTATCTTAGGTGTACAGGTGTATTTCGGATCTTAGGTGTACAGGTGTATTCTTTATTTTACAGTTGCAGATTGTATCTGGTCTGTACAAACCATCCCTTCCACACTGGTCAGCATCTGATCTCAGAACCACTACTGCCAGGATATTACGGAGTGTTCCACTATTCTCAGCCCAGCAGCTCCTGACGTGATCGTGGGTGTTGAGCTGGTTACAAACGTACAGGCACAGCAGTTTTGCCAGAGTTACACTCCATTGTCACTCTGGGGTTGAGAGTGGTCCATCACCCAAAAATACCCAATCAATAGCAGTCGTGAGGTCATAGACCCGCCCCACCAAGTCCTGTCTCCTTTGGTCACTGTTGCCGGTCAATCTTTCGGTACCACCACGTTAATCTGTGGTATCCTCAACTACATCACCGAGAGACAGAACTGCACATAATATTCTGGAATAATAGTTCTGAAATATCAGAACACAGAAAGGACTACGATGTGCATTTGAGATGAATCACAATGTCATTTATCAGCAGAGCATTGTAAATGAAGAGGACATTACCACTGAGGGAGAAGCTCACCTGTCCAAATGTTACGTTAGTAACTAAGTTAGTAAGGTACAGTGAAATGCTAGCTATATTCAGAGCGAACACCAACGCTACGATTTGTTGAATGTTGGCAGGGAGAGCAGCTACATTCATAAAATGGTGAAAGGTGTGTTAGAAAATGTCTGTCTTGCATGTCACTAGTGTTTCTCTTTTGTAGTATATTTGCACAGCCTGAAATAACACTCAATTAACTGGCTAGCATAGCTAACAAAACACAAGCAGGCAGGTGGCCAAGTTAGCCAACTTATCATTAAACAGTCTTTGTTTACAAACAACTGCGAGCTAAGTTAGCTAAATGTTAGCTGTTTTTGTGCATCTACACCGTCGGATGCTGGACGGTGGTGTGACCCACAGCAGGACATGCGGGACCCACAGCAGGACATGCGGGACCCACAGCAGGACATGCGGGACCCACAGCAGGACATGCGGGACCCACAGCAGGACATGCGGGACCCACAGCCATTCTGCACTTTCTCTCGTTATAAAAGCTTGACAGGACTCCCACGCCTAGTTACGGTTGCTAATGTAGGAGTGGACAGTGGCTGTCCAACCAACCCCTCCAACACTTAAACCCCACCCACAACACCTCCCCCCACCACCTCAAAGCACCCCCCCCCTCTATTTTCAGTACAGTACTACAGTCCACAGGCAAACATGACTGAACTTCAGCTCTTTTGAACAGAGTCCATGAGCAGGACTGTCTGTGGAAACTGTTCCAGTCTTCATCCTCCAGAGCAGGCGTACTCAACTAAATTTGTCCGCGGTCCAATTTTGGCAGATACCTGTGCCCTGGGAACGCCAATGTCTGATCTGGAGAGTGGGTGTGTCCTCCTGCAGGTCTGGAGAGTGGGTGTGTCCTCCTGCAGGTCTGGAGAGTGGGCGTGTCCTCCTGCAGGTCTGGAGAGTGGGCGTGTCCTGGACAGACGTAGCGTGTCCCGCGGTTCCACAGTGGAGCGCTAACGCGTGTGTGAACTACAGCAGCTACACACCACTCGTCCGTTCACAGACAAACATTCTGGCAGATACTGGTGATTTTCCACACTGAAATATTTATGAGCTCAGGACTTTGCCCAATATACCTGTTTTCCATTCTGCTCTTAGCTGCTTGTAGGTTATGGGCTATTTCACCGAGCTGTGAGGTAGCACGCCCCTGTCCAGCCGGTTATAATCCAGGATTAAACGATGATCCAGATGAGGAGTGTCACCAGGCCACCAGGGTCACTGTGTACGCTGCTGTGGATACACTGTCATCTCAGCAAGCCTTTCAACAAACCCAACAGTGTTGTTTGGTGGCATGAGTGATTAATCTGAGCTGTTAGTGTTTACAGCACAGCTGTAAGCTGCACAGCTACAGGCCTTCAGCACAACACAACACGCACCAGAGCGGTCTGAGTGAGGATTACGCTCCGTTCTCACACTGGGGTCAGGGTCACGCCAAAACTCCAGCGCTGACTTCATTCTGAGGGCTGCCACAGGGAGCTCAGTCATGCAGCACACAGCCCAGCCCGACCCGACCCGGCCCGGCCATGAGACAATTTAAAGTATGTTGCTCTAGCATTGAGGCAACCCGGGAGCCAATTAGCTTAGTACACCCATACACCCAGAGATCGTGGTAGCACTCCAGGGGGGCCCATCACCACTGGACTGCTTAGGGTGCGACTGATATGGGTTAACACTAGCCGGCCACGGGGTCAGACTGCAGACCCACTCACAGATATAAGGACAGAAGGATGGAGTCCTTGTGCAGACGCCCGTACCTGCGTGGATGTCTAGTACTTCAGGGTTGTACACAGCCACCGGGCGACTCTGACGAACCTGCTTCTTGGACTGGCGAGTCTGAGCAGTGAAGGGAGAGAAGAGAGACGGAGCGTCTCCAAATATCTGGAGGAAAAGAAGTCAAAGAGAATGTGTGGTTTAGACCTGGGGGTGAATGAAGAGAACAGTGTGTAGATGAGTGTGTGTGTGTAAGAATGAACAGACCAGACCAGACACACACACCTCATCCCCACTGGTCTCTCCCCACACCCACCCACACACACACACACACCCCACCACTACCAGGCCTAATCAACCTCTCCATTCTTTTCTCTCATACAAACACACACACACACACACACACACACACACACACACACACACACACACACACACACACACACACACACACTCATCTACATAGTTTTGTCCACACACTCCTTCACACTCCCAAACCTCCCTCACACTCACTCCCTTCACCACTCCTTACTCTCACTTATTTGCCCCCTTGCTCATTCCTGTTTCTACCCATTTCGCCCTCTCCCTGTCCCTCTCTCTCTCCTTCTCCCTCCCTCTCTCCCTCCCTCTATCTCTGCTTCTCTACACATGGACCTGAATACAAAGCACTCTGTGCTGTGAGCTTTGGGGCTCGGTGTAGTGTGAAGATGTGCAGTGAGAGAGGAGAGTTCATATCTGCCCATCTGCACAGTCCTTCAATCTCAACACCTGGCTTAACTTCCTCACACAAAAAGGGTGAAATAAATAAATGAAACTGAAGGTCATATCCTGAATGATTTTCTCATCTTTGGATGCACAGGAAACATTTACCCATTACATTTGTATAGTGGTTGCACTGACTGTCACAGCATTGGAA
>NC_135225.1:607042-742042 GCF_052324685.1 Brachyhypopomus gauderio | reverse complement strand
TCGATTCCCAGACCTGAGGCCATGACTGAGGTGCCCTTGAGCAAGGCACCTAACCCCAACTGCTCCCCGGGCGCCGGGCTAGGGCTGCCCACCGCTCTGGGCATGTGTGATCCACAGCCCCCTAGTAATCACTAGTGTGTGTGTGTGTGTGTGTGTGTGTGTGTGTGTGTGTGTGTGTGTGTGTGTGTGTGTGTGTTCTGACTGCACAGATGGGTAAAAGCGGAGGACAAATTTCAATTGGGGTGAAAATCACAACTGACAAATGATTTTTTTTTAGTTTATTTTAGAACCCCAAAGTTAACCCTAACACTATCTCAAACCCCAAAACCTACCCCAACCTTCACCCTAATCCAACCCCAACGCTAACCACACTAACTCAATCTAACCCAACCCCAACACTAACCCCAACACTAACCACACTAACTCAATCTAACCCAACCCCAACACTAACCCCAACACTAACCACACTAACTCAATCTAACCCAACCCCAACACTAACCCCAGCCCCAAGTATACAGAAAACATTGTATCCATTTCCGTACATAGAGAAACAGTGCAGCAATGATCATTTTCACTGTTAAAGAAGCTAAATTTGAGCTATGGGAATTTCAAGTGTTTATCAAAGCCAGTCAGATACTGGAGCCAGATAACGAAACCCAGTTCATTTAGTTGTACATCCGGGTGGGAAGAGTGGTGCAAACATCCTGTTTTTACACCTCAGGTCCAGTTTGCAAACTAAATGTACATTTAATGTACATTTTTAAAGCTGGTTAAGTTAGCCCTGTCAGTGTGAGGTTGTTCAGGACAGTGATGCTCAGGTTAGGCCTGCTCCTGTAGAGGCCCCGTGCCTGGGGGTGGAGAGGTGGGGGCGTTAGCGCTTGCGGGCGTAGGGGAGAGCCCCCAGGCCTGTGGGGGGGGAGGCAAGCCAAATACATCCACCTCCCTCAGGGTATTCAGAGTCTGAGCAACTTCTGAATATTACACCCAGTTGTGTTCAATTAGGGCTGGAGTCCAGAAGGCCCCATTTCTGCTCTGGGTTATTTCTGTGTAAGGAAGAGATCCAGCCTGTCTGAGCACGAGGAAGTTCACGCATCAACACGGCGCAGAGACGACAACATGCACCTGGGTTCACTCTGCTGGAGAGAGAATGACTTCTGCTGGGCCACACGGACCCATTAAAACAGGAGGAAAAAGAAATGATAATTGCCAAGAAGTTTCTACCTCACTAGGGGGCTCCTCTATCGCGTGTGTGTGTAGGTTGGGTGAGTGTGTGTGTGTGTAGGTTGGGTGTGTGTGTGTGTGTAGGTTGGGTGAGTGTGTGTGTGTAGGTTGGGTGAGTGTGTGTGTGTAGGTTGGGTGAGTGTGTGTGTGTGTGTGTGTGTGTGTAGGTTGGGTGAGTGTGTGTGTGTGTGTGTAGGTTGGGTGAGTGTGTGTGTGTGTGTGTAGGTTGGGTGAGTGTGTGTGTGTGTGTAGGTTGGGTGAGTGTGTGTGTGTGTGTGTAGGTTGGGTGAGTGTGTGTGTGTAGGTTGGGTGAGTGTGTGTGTGTAGGTTGGGTGAGTGTGTGTGTGTGTGTGTGTGTGTAGGTTGGGTGAGTGTGTGTAGGTTGGGTGAGTGTGTGTAGGTTGGGTGAGTGTGAGTGTGTGTATTCAGATGGAGAAACACACTTCCACATTGCTCCGCCCCCAACCACATGACTGTGTGCTGTTGTCTTGGTAACAGACAGCCAGAGGTCCTTCTGCTGTCTGGTGGACTCTGACGATCAAGGACTCATGTAAGTGAAATGGAGGGTGTGTGTGTGTGGGGTGAGTGAGGGGGTGTGTGTGTGGGGTGGTGTGTGTGGGGCGAGTGGAGGGTGTGTGTGTGGGGCAAGTGAGGGTGTGTGTGTGGGGCGAGTGACGGGGTGTGTGTGGGGCGAGTGTGTGGGGTGAGTAGAGGGTGTGTGTGGGGTGAGTAGAGGGTGTGTGTGGGGCGAGTGAGGGGGTGTGTGGGGTGAGTGGAGGGTGTGTGTGGGGTGAGTGGAGGGGGGGTGTGTGGGGTGAGTTGAGGGGGTGTGTGGGGTGAGTGTGTGGGGTGAGTAGAGGGTGTGTGTGGGGTGAGTTGAGGGGGGGTGTGTGGGGTGAGTTGAGGGGGTGTGTGGGGTGAGTGGAGGGTGTGTGTGGGGCGTGTGTGTGTGGGGTCAGTGGAGGGTGTGTGTGTGGCGTGAGTTGAGAGGGTGTGTGTGTGTGGGGTGTGTGTGGTGTCTCAACTTCCAGTGAAAAGAACAAGGGAAGAAGTGAGAGATCACAAAAGTGAGAAAAAGACAAATGAGGACAATGAGAAAGATGCAGAAGTGGGGAGGAGGTGGTTCAGTGGCACAAACCGACCCCGCCCACGACCCCGCCCCCAACCCCGCCCACGACCCCGCCCACGACCCCGCCCACGACCCCGCCCACGACCCCACTCACTTGGCGAGGTGTTTAGTGACCAGGCTCAGCACACGTCTGTTACTCTCGGGCAGTTTATGCACCAGACAGTGGATGACCAGGGCCCGTGCGTCCGGACTCCCGCTCTCTGTTCCACACACACGGACACACACACACAGACGGACACACACACACACACGGGGACACACACACACACGGGGACACACACACACACGGGGACACACACACACACGGGGACACACACACACACGGGGACACACACACACACGGGGACACACACACGAACACAGTAGCTTTGTCACCCAAAATGTTCCCATAACATCATATTATTGTTATCAATATTAAATCATGTTACTTCCTAAATCTAATTCCAAAAGAGACCAAAATCTAACATACAGCTAACACACTTTAGTACATACATGTTTAAATAGAAAATCACATGCTTTCATTCTGGTCATGTCTAAACATGGCTTTTGTTTTTAAATATACAGAGTCACATCAGATCAAACTGTCAGAGTAAACTCTGCATCTGAGCCATTTCTGCTTTACACACCATGTGATCAAAGTCAATGTGCACTTACTCGCTGGAACAATAAACTCCTTGTATAGATCATACGTCATTAGAGGCTCTGGAAGACTTCTAGAGGGAGGGAGGGAGAGAGGGAGAGAGGGGGAGGGAGAGAGAGAGAGGGAGGGAGAGGAGGAGGGAGAGAGGGGGGTATAGGGAGAGGGATATATATATATATTTGCATATGGCCTACATATACACATTTGCACACACAAACACATCTATGATAAACAGCACTGGCCACACTGATAACACAGTTCATCTGAGGACAGTTTCACTCACACTCTGAGAACCAGCTTGGTGCCGTTACATCTAATCCGGTCCCAACACCAGTCGTAAATGTCGAATGCTGTGTGTTTAAGGAGTGTGACGCTACAGGTTTAAGGAGTGCGATGTTTGTGCTACAGGGATACCTGCACGGTTATGACACTAGGGACGCACACATGCACCACTGAAAACACTGTGTGTGAGTCTGTGATATTACTTGGTGATATTCTACAGTGTGACTGACATGAGCCACTTCTGATCCTGTTAGTGTGACGACAAAGCATGTGATCATTGAAAGGTCTTAAATCTGGAGGGTTCGTTTTTGTTTTCTCTACTAATAACTGAATGTAGTGCCCAGCGTCTGATTCAGGTTATAAATAAAACTGAATTTACAGTAACAGAATGCCACAGGAAGTTCATTCTTAGTGTTTCCCCTGGAGACCGTGATGTCAACCTCCCATAGCAACTCCTCATGTCCCATGACCATGTGACCTCAATAACGAAGCACTTCCTGTGTACAACTGTGGACAAGAGGAAGTTCAGCTAGTGGTGCTAAACACAGCAGCCGCACTTCCTACAAGCTTCTGGCCGCTAAACCAATCAGGCGTAAGAGGAGAGAGCTGCTAAACCAATCAGGCGTAAGAGCAGAGGGCCTTTAATCTACTGCCTCTGCCTAGCTCGGTCCCTGACACCTGCAGTCTGGTCAGTGTTGGCGGAGACACGCTGTCCTACCTCAGGTAAAGTTTTAAAGCACTAGTGATGGTCTTCACGTCCCAGTCCTCACAGACTGCTAGGTCAACATCTCCACTCTTCTCATCTGCAGAAAGACCAGATACAACACTCACACCACAAGCTCACGTCTGCTCATGTGGAAGGCGGAGACCATGACCAGTATATCACCATAGCAACTTAACCCAAAACAAAGAAGTCATACTAACAACAGAAAACAGAGTATTCATCAACACACATGCTAAGAAATACACACAAATATTTGCATAAAAAGACTGACGGACAAAGCAAAAGATAGAACACATATACAACAAATATATAATGCATATACACTGCTGCTTGAAAGTTTGTGAATGATTGATCTATTTCATCATCACAAGATTTTGTCTATAAAATGTCAGGTTTATGTTAATCAATTTACTTGTTTTGAGTGAAATGTGTGAGTTGCCAGCAGACCACATGAAACATGGAATCAGAGCAGAGTGCAAAAGTAAATGAACCACAGGTGAACTGGTACCGTCAACTGGGTAAAAGACTCAAGTGAAAGTAATTAATAAAACCAATCAAATGAGACTTCGTTAGGAAAAGATTTGAGCCACACTGATTAAAAGGGAAAGGAAACCAACCAAACGTCCATCATCCCAAGACATAAAGCATGACGGACCAACAATGCAGAGAAGAAATAATGCAGAGAAGAAGAGAGACATGTGAGGACATCAGGATGAAGGTGGTGAAGCCCATCAGTCTGGGGAGCTACAAGAGCATCTCCAAAAGATTCCAGCTCTATCATTCCACTGTAAGACAAATCATTCACAAATGAAGCACTCAGCATCACCACAACTCTGCCCAGAAGAGGACGGACATCAAAACTCACACTAGCACCAGACAAATATTAAAACCAACCCACACATCACCTCCAGAGAGCTGCAGACCTCTCTGACAGCATCTGGGATTAATGTACATGTGTCTACAAGCAGGCGACAAATCAGTACATGTGGCATTCATGAGAGTTTCTAGAAGGACGTCTCAAGAAAGAACAAAGTTGCCCACTTAAACTTCTCCAGAGAGCACTTGGACAAACCAGAGGCTTTCTGGAAGTCCATTCTCTGGATAGATGGGTCCAAACTGAATTATTTGGCCACAATCACAGACGCCATGTTTAGAGAAAAGTCAACACTGCATATAAAGAGAAGAATCTCCTCCCAACAGTGAACACATGGTGGTGGAGATGTGAAGGTTTGGGTCTGTTTTTCTGTCTCCAGAACTGGACGACTCCATATTAATAAGGGGAACCATCAATTCTCAGACCCATCAACAACTTCAGAGTCTCCTGCCATCTATCAGGGAGTTGAAGCTGGGACAGAAATGGATTATGCAACAGACCACGACCCAAAATATTCCAGCACTACCAAGGAACGGCTGAAGAGCAGCAGTGCATGCAAAGTGCTTCATGTGTGTACATCTCTTGAACGTTAATGTATGGTTATAGAGATGTCTCTTGAATGGTTATTTATGGTAATATATGGTTATAGAGATGTCTCTTGAATGGTTACATGATTATATATTTGGGTATTAACTGCCAGAATGAAGGTTATGTTGCAATGATAATTAACTGGATTTGATTGGTGGGCCAATGTTACTATGGCAATGTCAGAGAATTCTTTCAGTTATATTAGACACTGCATACTAAAAATTATTTCTCAATGATAAAAGTGACGCCTTTAACACTAAACATACCAATTCACACCAAAAAGACATGGTGAGATAAAACAAGTTTAACACTTAAACTGTATATAACATGCAATATTTTAAAGTACATGGTGTAATTAAGGAATTGTGACGCTTGTAAATGCTGAAGCAGTATGGTTATGTGCTTTATTACGAGTTACACGTGATGTGAGGCACACGTGATGTGAGGCACACGTGATGTGAGGCACACGTGATGTGAGGCACACGTGAAACATGGTTATTCGTGTTGATGCACGTGTCATATGAGGTTCACGTGAATATGATGCACATGTGAATGCTGCAGATTTCGCTATTTTAACGATACAACAGTTTATGACAAAGAACAAAGATCGATCCATGAGCTGAAGCAACCAGATGTTTTGAAATAAAAGCCAGACATCTTCTAAGAGGAGACAGTGCACTTTTACTCTCCCTGAGGGGTTTGGTGAAACAGGCCCGGTGTGGGGGTCACGAGTCCTGGCCACATCTCAGGTGGCTGTGGATTGACATGGGAGGTCAAAGATCCACACTGCTGCCTCTGCTGGTCAGTAGTGGTTACTACAGAGCCACCTTTAGAGACCCGTCAGACGATCAGAGAAGGCTCGTAACATTATGGATATCCTTTCCACTGACACCATATGCATGGCTACAGTCATCTGCTCTGTTTGTAATAATGGTCACCAGAAATGACCATTAAACTCCAGCATGGACAAGAGCAGCTAACAGGAGCACAGAGGAACCTGCAGAGTTAAGAGCGTGGAGGGCATTCAGAGCAGAGAGAGAGAGAGGGGGGGGGGTGAGGGAGGGAGAGAAGGAGGATAGGAGAGAGAGGGGTGGGGTGGGGGAAAGAGAGAGAGAGGGAGAAGGAAGAGAGGAGAGAGAGGGGAGGGAGAGGGGGTGGAGAGAGAGAGAGAATGAGGAGAGAGAGAGAATGAGGAGAGAGAGAGGGGAGGAGAGAGAGAGAGAGAGGAGGGAGAGAGAGAGAGAGAGAGATGCAAGTAAAAACAGTGAGTCTGTGAGAGCGGGAGCAGGAGTCTGGAGTTGGGGGGATGTAGCACATGGAAATATGACTGCCAGCCTTGGGCAACAGAGCCAAGTGTCACCTGCAAGGACAGGACAGCGGGACAAAGACAGAGAGAGACGGGGCCCAGACAGGAGACGTGTCTGCATGTCAATGAGACCAAGCAGAATAGTGCCTGCAGCCCAGACGGGCTCCAGTGATGTGGAGTCTAGAGTCTAATACTGGTGGACCTCACGCCATTAATGAAAGATTGGTGGGATCAGGACCGAGTAGACTGGACTTGACTGGTGCTGGATGTGCTGTAGTGGCATAAACACTCTGAGAATTTACATGTTCTTGAAGCTTATGGTGAAGATATTGAAAATAAAATGGTTGAGTGTAAACACAGACACACACACAGCAGACTGTATTATTGTGAGCTGTATTTAAACCAATTAGGTGATTCAGATAGACAAAGAAAGTATGCATTGAATTAAACTCAACTTACCAATCATTAAACTCAGGAGCTTCTGGACTTTTGAGCTGACACCAACCACCCTGTACAAGCCCTGGTCATTGATGCCTGCACAGAGCACACAGGTACACACAGTCAGACACTCGTATTAATAGTATTTATAGTGAACACTAATACAACGTCAGAGTCCATCTCGGTGAAGAATCGTCTCTCAGCCCAGTCCAACAGGTTGGAAGCAAGAACAGAGGAACCATGAGGTGATTCTGCCCTCTAGTGTGTGATCACATAACTGCAGGTTCAAGATCCACGTGAACCTGACCGGCTGCATGTGTTTCAGAAGGAGAATCATCCCAAAGCCGTCCCAGATCCACTTGTGAGAAGAAACCTGGAGCTGTTCCTGTAGATCAGATCATGATCCACCGAGCAGGTCCCAGAACAGCCGACCCGGTCCGTCCTGGCGCTCATCACTTCTGCTCCAGTCCACGCAACACGTAAGTGAACCATTTTTCAAAATGGCTGATGGTAGATGGAGTTGGACTGCTTGTAAATCATGAACACAGGAGACTGTTGCACCAACAACGTGTGTGTTGAATTGTCTTGTCCTTCTACAGAGAAGACCACCACACACACGCTGATCAGTCTGATATTGTAGCGCTGCAGAATAATGTGGCTTCACCTCTAGACTGCAGCTCCTACGAACCAGGACCAAGTGACCCGAGGTGGCCGTGTCAGGATCGGAACCAGCCGTCAGTTTTACTGACAGACAGCAGCCCGGGGGTTGGGGGTTGCCTCCTGTCTCGCAATCATGATAACATCATATTTTACAGATTTATAAGGTCACCCTGACCCAGTCTTCAAGTACAGATGTTAGCATACGTGAATCCAGTGGAGGAAGTTTCAGTTTTTGATTGGGCAAACAACATTACTGAACCCACTCAAACCAATTCACCATACGAACAGATTTTCATTATGAATCTACGCATCTGCTCAGAACTGATCTGAGGACAGGTGGACAGAACAGCTGATCTGAGGACAGTGGACAGAACAGCTGATCTGAAGACAGTGGACAGAACAGCAGTATTTTCAGCCCAGAGAAAACGTCCTGCCGCACTGAACTGTTGATTTGAGATTCTCTTTATTCGCCTCATTCTGCTTCTTCAGTTCGCTCCACTGTTGCCAGAGCCTGAGTGTGACCTGAAGACGTACTTAAAACTATATATAAACCCTAATCCTGCAGCTAGGGCAAGATCCTTTATTTAACTCACTAAAAAGTTAAACAAAAATAGTCTCAAAACCTGACTCAACCAGAATCTGTCCAGTATTGTGATGTGTAAATATTCAGGGGTATGTCTCAGGCACCCGGCGCTAACGAACCGGTGATGGCTTTAACGAACACTGTGGTGTTAACGACCCAGATCTGGGGTTAACCACCTCTGTGGTGTTAATAATGATTGTGGTGTTAACGACCCGGGTCTGGTGTTAATGACGATTGTGGTGTTAATGACAATTGTGGTGTTAACGATGCGGGGCTGGGGTTAATGACCACTGTGGTGTTAATGACCCGAGGCTGGGGTTAATGACCACTGTGGTGTTAATGACCCGAGGCTGGGGTTAATGACCACTGTGGTGTTAATGACCCGGGGCTGGGGTTAATGACCACTGTGGTGTTAATGACCAGAGGCTGGGGTTAATGACCACTGTGGTGTTAATGACCCGAGGCTGGGGTTAATGACCACTGTGGTGTTAATGAACCGGGGCTGGGGTTAATGACCACTGTGGTGTTAATGACCCGAGGCTGGGGTTAATGACCACTGTGGTGTTAATGACCCGGGGCTGGGGTTAATGACCACTGTGGTGTTAATGACCCGGGGCTAAGGATAATGATGATTGTGGTGTTAAGTGTGGTGGTGTAATTTTATTATCATGTGCACAGCAGAAACAGGTAGTTACACTGTACAATGTAACTCTTACTTTGGTGTTCCTCCAGTCACCAGTCAGGTTAGGTTATAGAAAAAAAAACAAAAGAAATTAAATGCAGTAGTAAATAGAATAAAAAAAATAAACTATACAGGGGGACAAAATAGTAGGAATAATTAAAAAAAACTATAAATTATATAGAGATATCTTCTGAGAATGTGCTTAAAGTGTATGTGCATTTGTGCAAGTACGTGTATACAAGTACGTGTATATAATTCTGTGCAAATCACAGACATGTACACATTATGGTAGCAGCATGGGGGGGGGGGTTGTAAGGTGCATATTTATTAAAAAAAGTTAAACCAGTCGGAGTGGGTGGTGGGGGGGGGGGGGGTGAGGTTAACAACCCTGATGGCCTGTGGATAGAAACTTGTAGTCTTGTAGTCCTGGATGTCACACTCCTGTAGCGCCTGCCTGAGGGCAGGAGTGTGAAGAGTGAGTGCTGGGGGTGTGTGCTGTCCTTACTGATGTTGTGGGACCTCCTGATCACTCTAGAGTGATAAATGTCCTGTAGTGATGTGTAGGCAGCTCCTGAGATGGACTGTGCAGTTTTGATGACACGCTGGAGAGCTTTTCTGTCCTGCACAGTGCAGTTCCCACACCAGATCGTGATGGAGCTGCTAAGAACACTCTGGATCGACCTTTGGTAGAAGGTGCTGAGAATTCTGGATAACATGCCAAACTTCCTCAGCTTTCTCAGAAAATACAGTAGCTGCTGGGACTTCCTGATGGTGAGGTGTGTGTTGTGAGACCAGATGAGATCCTCACTCATGTGGATGCCGAAGAACTTAGAGGTGGAGAGGGTGAGACAGGTGGAGAGGGTGAGAACCTTCGTCTCACCTATGTACAGGGGTGAGTGTGGCACCTGCTCCTGGGATCAACAACCATTTCAGTGGTCTTGTACGAATTCAGGGAAAGGTTGTTGTCATGGCACCAGGCCACCAGATCAGCCACCTCTCTCCTGTATGCAGTCTCTTCCCCACCAGTTATTAGTCCAATAACTGTGGTATAATCCGCAAACTTAATGATGCTGGTGTTGTTCTGGGAGGCCACACAGTCATGTGAGAAGAGCGTGAATAGAAGGGGGCTCAACACACAGCCCTGGGGGAACCCAGTGCTCATTGTTGTTGTGCTGGGTGATCGACTGCCAACTCTGACCCACTGGGGTCTGTCCGTTAGAAAGTGGGGCTGGCGTCAGTCCGAGGGTGATGAGCTTTTCTATTAGTTTGTGTGGGATGACCGTGTTGAATGCAGAACTGTAGTCAATGAAGAGCATCCTGACATACGTGTCCTTGCCCTCCAGGTGCGTAAGGGCTGTGTGAAGGGCAGTGTTGACTGCATCATCAGTGGACCGGGCTGACGATACGCAAACTGAAGACGATCTAAGGTGTTTGGAACGGTTTGCATGACTATCCTTTCAAAGCACTTAATCACAATTGGGGAGAGTGCCATGGGTCATTCGGGCAGGTCACAGTGCTTTTCTTTGGGAGAGGTACAATGGCGGCTGTTTTGAAACAGGATGGTACAAGTGCTTTTGCAAAAGACAAGTTGAATATGTCCGCAAACACGTCAGCAGGTTCTGATGAAGAAGCCCTGAGTGCACGTCTGGGGATGGCATCCGGGCCGGCTGCTCTCCGTGGGCTGATTCTAATGAAGTTCTTCCGCATGTCCTCTGGGGTCACTGTGAGCTGTGTGTCCTGCAAACTCTCTTTCTCTGCGACTTCATTCATTTGGCCAGGGCCAGAGTTGAGGGCCTCAAAGCGAGCGTAGAACTGATTCAGATCAACAGGTTAGGGATGTCGCGATCCAGCTTTTTGAACTTCCGATCCGATACCGATATTTATTTGCACTTCCGAATCGATACAGATATCGGACGATATCGATAATGGCCTATACGAGCATGTATTAAAGTTTAAAGTTATTTAGCCAATTTACTTACTCATGTTGAAAAGCATTTTACTCTTGATAACAAGTAGCGTGAATTAGGCGTGTTTGAATAATACACAATGGTTGGTAAGGAGAAACTGACCTGTTTATTTAGCAATTAATAAACTCAAAATAGACAAAATAATAAATAACAAACTCCCTGGGTTTTGGCACTGTTCAGTGGCAGTTTGTCACGCTTCGCAAATGTTTCTGCCAGTGTTAGTTGTGTAGGACCTTTCTTTTTGTCTTTGGTTTCATTTAGAAACTCTTCATGTTGTTTATGGTGGTATTTCGCTAAATGCTTGATTAGATTGGTTGTATTAAAAGTTCTTACAGCTTTACCACCATCCTTGACTTTACTGTGGCATATGTTGCACTCTACATCTTCGTCTTTGTCGTCCTTTGAGGTAAAATAATCCCACACAACTGACATTTTTACAGATAACTTCAAATTTACATGGCCGTCTTAATGGTTAGGAGATGCCACTGAGCTAAATTGGGGAGATGCTATGCTCGTGTGCTGAAGGTGTGCTGGAAAATGCGGACCAGATTTTACTCTCACTGGCAAAAGCACAGCAAAACTGGAATGGATTATCTAAATGGGTGTGCGTCCAAAAAGATTTTGGTGTTAATGACGATTGTGATGTTAACCACTGTGGTGTTAATGACCACTGTGGGGTTAATGACGATTGTGATGTTAACCACTGTGGTGTTAATGACCACTGTGGGGTTAATGACGATTGTGATGTTAACCACTGTGGTGTTAATGATGATTGTGATGTTAACCACTGTGGTGTTAATGACCACTGTGGTGTTAATGACAATTGTGATGTTAACCACTGTGGTGTTAATGACCACTGTGGGGTTAATGACGATTGTGATGTTAACCACTGTGGTGTTAATGACCACTGTGGTGTTAATGACGATTGTGGTGTTAATGACGATTGTGATCTTAACCACTGTGGTGTTAATGACCACTGTGGGGTTAATGACCACTGTGGGGTTAATCTGGCTCAGCCTGCTGCCCTCTGTTTAGCAATCTAAGCAAATCTCTTACAGAATGATTTGAAATGACAAGTTTACCTCGAGTTTCAACAGCATTGATGCAGTTCCTCACAAAACTGATGCCAACCTCATCCAGCTGAGCATCTACTAGAGATCATGATGATCACGATGATGGGAGAAAGAGAAGAGCAAAAGTAGATGAATGTCATTATGGTAGTTAGCGTGCACTTAGCAAGGTGCAGTCACCCAACCTCGCGACTCACATCACACGACTACAGCAGATGACTGCTGGGCCACTGATGTAGTCTCCGTGGCAACTGAAAGAATATGTCTGTTGTATATACACCGTGTGGTGTTTACGAATGTGAACCGTCATGATCACGGGAAGCGAATATGTCCGCCAACTTCCACTTTAAACAGGTGCAATGCTGCGTGGCGTCATATACCAATTCAGTTTAGTACGGAGATGTTTAGTGATAAAGTAAAAAAAAAAATGCATCCCTGATAAGTGAGATCTACAAGATAATACGTTAACTCTAATTTCAGCAAAGTATTAGTATAAATAATCTGATTGTACATCATAACAGTTTTATTCTTTAGTGTACTGAAAACTGAATGTCAGGAAGAATAAAGAGTTTTTTGGTTTTATAAACTTACTTCCTCTTTCTTTTGAATATTTTCTTCCCAGGTTTTGTACCTGTATGAGAGGAAAAATTCTTGTTTTCACACACTTTGTTGTTGCACAAGAGAAGAATCGTTTAAGGTTAGATTAATTAAGTTAAAGTGCAGTCCTCATACTTTTTAAAATCAAATGTAGGGTTGGTACTGGACCACTGTCTGTCTGTCCCTGTCCCGTCCTGGTGAGACGTGTTGTACTCACTGTCTGTCTGTCTGTCCCTGTCCCATCCTGGTGAGACGTGTTGTACTCACTGTCCGTCTGTCCCTGTCCCGTCCTGGTGAGATGTGCTGTACTCACTGTCTGTCTTTCCCTGTCCCGTCCTGGTGAGATGTGTTTTACTCACTGTCTGTCTGTCTGTCTGTCCCTGTCCCGTCCTGGTGAGACGTGTTTTACTCACGGTCTCTTTCCCTCCCATCTCTTGCACCCAGAACCTGTGGTCGTCCTCAGACAGCGCCTGGGCCGTGAGCACCGTGCCCGGTCTGGCAACAGAACCAGAAACGCACCATCAGAGCCTGCATGTCGCCAACAAACAGAACCACAGACCACAGCACAGACCACAGCAGCAGTGTGGACATGGCAGCAGGAAATGAGAACAGGAGTCTGACTACATTACTGCATATAAGAACGGACAGACATCATTCTACATATATGGTGACTGGCTACAGATGACATACCGGTCTGTGATCTCTAGATCTAGACAGAAACGTCTGTCAAGAGTGTCTGTTGTTTTGCGCTGACATGATTTCAGGGTGACTGATTCTCTTTCACCCTAAGAGGACACAGATTATGACACATTATGCAGCGACATCAAAAAAGTCCAAACTTGCAACTCCAGAACTACAAGCCATTATAAAGAGCTCAGTCAACACAGGGCAGGCAGTACTTATAAAACAATAAAAACATCATATAAAAAGAAAAAAAAGTTTTACTTAGAAGAAAATCACACAAGGATCACTCACAAACTTTCCCCCAGATTTGGGGTCAAAGGTGACCATGTGAAGGATTTTCTGCTCTTTGACGAACGTGCAGTAACGTTTTACCCAACTGGAGCCAAATGGTGGGGGTCCTGTGAAAAGCAGAGGAACAGTTCAGTGTTGTAACAGTGGGTGGTGACTGAGACAGAGGAACAGTACAGTGTTGTAACAGTGGGTGGTGAGACAGAGGAACAGTTCAGTGTTGTAACAGTGTACTGTTAGACAGAGGAACAGTTCAGTGTTGTAACAGTGGGTGGTGAGACAGAGGAACAGTTCAGTGTTGTAACAGTGGGTGGTGAGACAGAGGAACAGTTCAGTGTAGTAACAGTGGGTGGTGAGACAGAGGAACAGTTCAGTGTTGTAACAGCGGGAGGTGAGACAGAGGAACAGTTCAGTGTTGTAACAGCGTGAGGTGAGACAGAGGAACAGTTCAGTGTTGTAACAGTGGGAGGTGAGACAGAGGAACAGTTCAGTGTTGTAACAGTGGGTGGTGAGACGGAGGAACAGTTCAGTGTTGTAACAGTGGGTGGTGAGACAGAGGAACAGTTCAGTGTTGTAACAGTGGGTGGTGAGACAGAGGAACAGTTCAGTGTTGTAACAGTGGGAGGTGAGACGGAGGAACAGTTCAGTGTTGTAACAGTGGGTGGTGAGACGGAGGAACAGTTCAGTGTTTGTAACAGCGTGAGGTGAGACAGAGGAACAGTTCAGTGTTGTAACAGTGGGTGGTGAGACAGAGGAACAGTTCAGTGTTTGTAACAGTGGGAGGGTGGGGGAGGAACAGTTCAGTGTTGTAACAGTGGGTGGTGAGACGGAGGAACAGTTCAGTGTTGTAACAGTGGGTGGTGAGACAGAGGAACAGTTCAGTGTTGTAACAGTGGGTGGTGAGACAGAGGAACAGTTCAGTGTTGTAACAGTGGGAGGTGAGACGGAGGAACAGTTCAGTGTTGTAACAGCGTGAGGTGAGACAGAGGAACAGTTCAGTGTTGTAACAGTGGGTGGTGAGACGGAGGAACAGTTCAGTGTTGTAACAGTGGGAGGTGAGACAGAGGAACAGTTCAGTGTTGTAACAGTGGGTGGTGAGACAGGAACAGTTCAGTGTTGCAACAGTGGGTGGTGAGACAGGAACAGTTCAGTGTTGTAACAGCGTGAGGTGAGGTGATTATGGTTATGGAAAGCAATGTGCAGCATCAAAATATGTGGTAGTGATATCAGAACAGCATTCAACATTCCCTTACTAAACATCTAATGTTTTATTTCATTTGTTTATATTTTTCAAAACATACCAATTTATTAAAATTATCTATTTATCCATTACATGGTTCTGAATGACCAGCTATGACTACAGACTGCCGAATTGATTTTTCCTCGTGTCGGGTCTCTTCAGAGCATGTGAATGACGTTTAAAATGTGACTATTCTGAAGACCAGAAAGCAGACCTGCATACAGGCACGTTTATCCAGGTGTGTTTATACCTGCATACTGTTAGTCCATGATCATTTTTGCCAGATTAGAGAAATGTTTTGGTTCCACTTTAGTTTGAGATTATCTATAGGCTATCTAGATTAACAGATGCACAAATTCTCAAAAGCCAGGAGATTTTCAACAGGGACACAGATTTGGGTTCAGAATTAGCATTAGGTTAAGTTCAGGTTAATGGGTTAGAGTTAACAGAATCATTATTATCAGTATTTCATTTACATTGATTCACAGGTGAATGGTAACGATAAATAGATCTACACTCACCGGCCACTTTATTAGGTACACCTTGTTTATACCCTTATTAGGTACACCTTGATAGTACCAGGTTGGACCCCCTTTTGCCTTCAGAACGGCCTTAATCCTTCATGGCATATATTCAACAAGGTACTGGAAACATTCCCCAGAGAGTCTGGTCCATATTGACATGATAACATCACACAGTTGCTGCAGATTTGTCAGCTGCACATCCATGATGTGAATCTCCCGTTCCACCACATCCCAAAGGTGCACTATTGGACTGAGATCTGGTGACTGTGGAGACCATTTGAGTACAGTGAACTTATTGTCATGTTCAAGAAACCAGTCTGAGATGATTCGTGCTTTATGACATTTCACAGCAGAAATCGAGACTCATCAGACCAGGCAACGTTTTTCTGATCTGTTGTTGTCCAATTTTGGTGAGCCTGAATTGTAGCCTCAGTTTCCTGTTCTTAGCTGACACTTGGTGTGGTCTTCTGCTGCTGTAGCCCATCCACATCAAGGTTCGATGTTTTGTGTGTTCAGAGATGCTCTTCTGCATGCCTCGGTTGTATCGACTGGTTATTTAAGTTACTGTTGCCGTTCTATCAACTTGAACCAGTCTGGCCATTCTCCTCTGACCTCTGGCATCAACAAGGCATTTGCGCCCACAGAACTGCCGCTCACTGGATATTTTCACTTGTTCTCTGTAAACCCTAGAGATGGTTGTGCGTGAAAATCCCAGTAGATCAAAACTTTCTGAAATATTCAGACCAGCCTGTCTGGCACCAACAACCATGCCACTTTCAAAGTCACTTAAATCACCTTTCTTCCCCATTCGGATACTTGGTTTGAACTGCAGCACATCGTCTTGGCCATGTCTATATGCCTAAATGCATTGAGTTGCTGCCATGTTATTGGCTGAATCGACATTTGCGTTAATGAGCAGTTGGACAGGTGTTCCTAATAAAGTGGCAGGTGAGTGTATCTACAAGGCATTTGTGGAGGAGAATCAAAAAAGTTTATTTTTTTTATTTTTGTATCCTTGCTTCCTTGCTACGGAGCAAGCCTATTCTTTAATCTGTGTGTGTGTGCGCGCGCTGCGCGCGAGTGTGTGTGAAGGCCTACGTTTGTCCTGCACATAGAGGTGTGTGTGTGTGTGTGTGTGTGTGTAGGCCTACGTTTCTCCTGCACATAGAGGTAGGTGTGTGTGTGTGTGTGTGTGTGCGTGTGTGGGCCTACGTTTTCTCCTGCACATAGAGGTAGGCGTGCGTGTGTGTGTGTGTGTGTGGGTGTGTGTGTGGGCCTACGTTTCTCCTGCACATAGAGGTAGGCGTGTGTGTGTGTGTGTGTGTGTGTGTGTGTGTGTGTGTGTGTGTGTGTGTGTGGGCCTACGTTTCTCCTGCACATAGAGGTAGGCGTGTGTGTGTGTGTGTGTGTGTGTGCCTACGTTTCTCCTGCACATAGAGGTATCCTTCACAGCTGATGGGGCTGGTGTATCTGTACTCTGGTGGAGCTTGTCTAATCTTCTTCAACAGCTCATACACTCCTGAACGTGTCCCCTCAAAACGACTCCGTGTCTACACAAACACATGTGCACACGCAAGATTAAATAATGCAAATAAACTATTTAAAAAATAATAAAATGTGTCATTTTACATTCCAAGTAATAAGACACCTTAGAACACAGGTAATGAATGGGTGATGCAGGACACCAGTAACAGTGAGCGGGACATCAGTGGGGGACGCAGGACACCAGATATAGATGATGCAGCACACTCTACTACTGCTTGATCCGTCTTTTCTCAACCAACGAAAGCTGCAACCCCCTTACAGGTTCTATGAATCTACTTATTATCACAAATGATACCACCACTTTACACTTAACCGTCTGCACTCAGAATGAGGAACAGCTTTTGGGCCAGATTCCCAGACCAGGTTAACTGATTCCAAGTAAACAAGAGTGAGGTGTCAACACACACACACACACACACACACACACACACACACACACACACACACACACACACACACACACACACACACACACAGCCTTCACATTTCCGGGCTACACATAAGACACAATGGAAGGCCAGTGAAAACAAAGACCTCTCACTCTGGTCTGGAAACTCCATTGGTCTCAGTTTTGTTTTGGTTTTTTTTTTTTTTTACTTCCTGTCCCGCCCTCTCCCTTCCTGTATATGAACAGGCACAAAGGGAACAAGCTGCAGTGAACATTCAAGACACTTAATCATTAACCAAACCAAACGTTCAACACCCAGGTTACCACATCATCTCTGTCGCAATAGGTCACGTGACCGACCATGTGACAAAAACAATACGCACACATGAATCCAGGCCAGTGGGAGTAAACAGATTAATGCAGAATAGGTTCCACTAGGGAGCATGTAATGAGTACTATTCCTCTCCAGTATGTCTCATTCCTCACCAGTATGTCTCATTCCTCACCAGTATGTCTCATTCCTCACCAGTATGTCTCATTCCTCACCAGTATACATTTCTTCAAAACACAATGCACAGCTGCTGAATGAGGAATTTACTGGAACAATTTCATTCTTCGATTTACATCAAACACTACATCGTTCTCAACTTGAAACTCACAGACTAAGAAACCCAAGAGTTTCCTCGTCTCAAACAGCACGATCCAGTTGACGCTGAACAGAAGGCATGTTCTCACTCACGTTCTGGATGTTGATCTGTAGGGCTCGTTTGTAGTGGTCAAAGTCATTGGCCAACTCGTATCCCTGATGATAGAACGTGAACATAGTCTGAAAGAAAGCTAACAACTGGGGGGGGGGGGGGGTTGCACACAGACAGACAGACAAAGAGGATTATTAATACAGCTTGATCATATTGGTCCATCTTTTTAATCAATCACTTGTTCTGGCTACTTTATCAGAGGTTAAAGACACAAAGCGCTTTGTGCTACTCTAACTGTAGTAGCATAACTTCACTATAAATCACCACGGTTACACACCTTCACAATAAATCACCACGGTTACACACCTTTTCGTATGAAGACGGTCAAATGCGTGTGTCTCACGCTCAGTGCGTGAGAGTTGGCAACACTGTTATACGTTTGTTGTGAGGTCTGTTGTTGCTGTCCTTATTTGTTCGTCTGTGTATTCACCGGAGATTAACAATTCATTCATTGAATAGCCTACCTATCTTGAGGGGCATGTGTGTACGGAGGGAGGGGCCGGGGGGTGGGGGGGCGGCGGGGGTATTGAACGAACCCTTCGATCCCCCCTGGCTACGGGCCTGATATTATCATGATATTTGCGTGCAGTATCCTGCTGAGATATTATCCACTCTCGACTCCATGGTACGGTACTGATACTCATGTTCCTATCGTAGGCGTGTTGACTGGAGGTCAGGGGTCAGGGAGGATCTCACCAGCATGACCCTTTTCGTAGTTTCATCTATAGCAGCTGTGTCAGGCCAGACGGGCCTTCACTACTGAGGCACCAGTGGGTCTCACTGACCCATGACCCTCTCTGGATCTGCAGCTCTCCTTCCCTGGACCATAGTTGGTAGGTAATACCGCTGCATCCTGGGAAGGCCCACATAACCCACATGACCTGCCATGTTGAGGCTCTCTGACCCTCGCACATCACAACGTGGCCCTTGGCAAGATCACTCCGGTCCTTATGACAGCCCAATTCCCTGTTTCCAACATGTCAACTTCAAGAACCGGCTTCTCACCTGCTGCCTAATATATCGTATCTTTGGACAGGTGCCACGATAACGAGATGATCAATGTCACTTCTCCTGTGAGTGGTGTGAAAGTTATAGATGATCAGTGTGTGTATAAACATCTGGGCTTGAGCTCCACACTCTGGTGTTCATAACTCCTATGGCGGCTGCATGTGAGGACTAGACTAGATAAATATCCAGAAGACACATGGCAAAGCTGGAGACTGAACAGGGGAGAAGCAGAGGGGTGAGGTGAGGAGTGGGGTGAGGAGAG
This sequence comes from Brachyhypopomus gauderio, assembly GCF_052324685.1. NCBI lineage: Eukaryota > Metazoa > Chordata > Actinopteri > Gymnotiformes > Hypopomidae > Brachyhypopomus > Brachyhypopomus gauderio. The sequence continues at coordinate 722,584 of NC_135225.1, read as the reverse complement.
GAGTGAGGTGAGGAGTGAGGTGAGGGGTGAGGAGTGAGGTGTGAAGTGAGGGGTGAGGAGAATACACTTACGGGCTCCACACACTCAAACTTCTTCCTCTCCTGGATCTCCTGCAGCTTGCAGATGTACTCCAGAGACTCATCCTGGAAGTGAAGCCTCATAGAGTCCACCATCACATCCGCCTGAGAGAGAGAGAGAGAGAGAGAGAGAGAGAGAGAGAGAGAGAGAGAGAGAGAGAGAGAGAGAGAGAGAGAGGAGAGAGAGAGAGAGAGAGAGAGAGAGAGAGAGAGAGAGAGAGAGAGAGAGAGAGAGAGAGAGAGAGAGAGAGAGAGAGAGAGAGAGAGAGAGACCTGAAGTGAGACGTGAAGTGAGAGAGAGGCGGTTTTAATCTCCTGAACCAGCAGGAGCCATGGCTGGATTGCCCCCCGAGCCCCTAACTGCCCCTGAGCGATGCCTCCAACCCCCCCCTCCCCAACTGCTCCTTGGGAGCTGCAGCAGGTGCCTGTCCACTGCTCTGTGTGTGTGTGTGTGTGTGTGTGTGTGTGTGTGTGTACGCACGCGTGCATGCAATCTCTGTCCCTGGTGTGTGCTGTGGTAACTGGTGTGTGTGTGTTCTCTGTCCCTGGTGTGTGCTGTGGTAACTGGGGTGTGTGTGTTCTCCGTCCCTGGTGTGTGCGTGTTCTCTGTCCATGGTGTGTGCTGTGGTAACTGGTGTGTGTGTGTGTGTGTGTTCTCTGTCCCTGGTGTGTGCTGTGGTAACTGGTGTGTGTGCGTATTCTCTGTCCATGGTGTGTGCTGTGGTAACTAGTGTGTGTGTGTGTGTGTGTGTGTTCTCTGTCCATGCTGTGTGCTGTGCTAACTGGTGTGTGTGTGTGTGTGTGTGTGTTCTCTGTCCATGCTGTGTGCTGTGCTAACTGGTGTGGTGTGTGTATGTGTTCTCTGTCCCTGGTGTGTGCTGTGGTAACTAGTGTGTGTGTACGTATTCTTTGTCCAGTATTCTTTGTCCATGGTGTGTGCTGTGCTAATGTGCTAAACCTTTAGGCTTCTACTGTCATTTAATCCTCAATCAACAACTTCGATTTGCATTTATGTATGAAGACATAATTATTACTACCACTACATTAGAGCCCTTAAGATTCTCACCACCATATACACATGAACCACATGAACATGTTATACATATGAACCTGTTATACACATGATACACGTGAACATGTTATACACCTGAACCACATGAACATGTTATACACCTGAACCACATGAACATGTTATACACATGATACACATGAACATGTTATACACATGATACACATGAACATGTTATACACATGATACACATGAACATGTTATACACATGATACACATGAACATGTTATACACATGATACACAGTCAAGAACATGACCAACTTGTCATAAAGACGTCAACAGTTTCAAGTGCTTCCTGCATTAAGTGTATATAACAAAGCCAACTGGGAGTCTCTAACAAAGACATGCTTTAACAAGGACAAGTGTCCCAAGGTCATATTAGACAAGGACTCATGTTTCACTCCACACTGTAGGCAGGGATTTATTCTATTTATTTATTTCTAATTAGATCTGATCATCGGGATAAAATGAGTATTACCACATCAAATTATCAAAACAGATAAGACACAGAGAGAGAGAGAGAGAGAGAGAGAGAGAGAGAGAGAGAGAGAGAGAGAGGAGAGAGAGAGAGAGAGAGAGAGAGAGAGAGAGAGAGAGAGAGAGAGAGAGAGATGTTCTACCTCCTGCAGCTGAGGTTCTTTCTTTTTGGCAGACATGTTGAGAAGTTTCTCCAGAGTAGTGTAGTACTTCTCCGTTTCCTTCTCAAACTTCTTCCTCTCTGCCTGCAAACGGATTCATTGGGAAGAAGAAATTAGATGATTTGAACATTACTTCATATATTCTTAATAACCAGCCAGTCATCTTTGCAGTGGTCATTCTATGAAAGAGACAATGAAACTCCCAGAAACAGCACCTGCATATGTTGTTTTATGATATTTTCCTGATACTGAGAGCAGTATTAGTTGTTTAGCATCTACATGTGTACAACAGGCAAAGTTTCATATTTAAATGGTTGAATGGTGTGTTGCACTAAGACAGATGTGCCTCAGTTAGAAAGAGTATGATTTCCATATAATATATTCATATATTCATTCATCACATTTTACATATTTTAGGCCATCCAGGGGGCATCACCTTGGCGGAGCCCAGCTGCTCTTTACGAAACTTCTCCAAGGGTTTCATCAGAGTCTCCGTTATGTTTCGCATCTGTAGAAAACAGCTCGTATTATCACAGCGAATAAACACCACAGAAAGACGACTCGTATTATCAGAGCGAATAAACACCACAGAAATACGGCTCGTATTATCACAGCGAATAAACACCACAGAAATACGGCTCGTATTATCACAGTGAATAAACACCATCGAAACACGACTCGTATTATCACAGCAAATAAACACCACAGAAACACGACTCGTATTATCAGAGCGAATAAACACCACAGAAATGTTATACTTGGCACATTGGTCCAAGTATATGAAAACACTGTACATACACAGCTAATAAAAACAAACCTCTGGTTTAACTATCTGTTACTAGCATCAAACGCTCCGTTACTCTGTGGCATGGTGGCTACTCTAACGCAGTATCTACATGTCGGGAGTAGTGGAGTTTCTTCTTTATTCAGGTCATTGCTGTCGCTCATTTCCTCCACTGCCCTTTAAGAGTTTCCAGGTTTAACACCAGGATGTTTTCTTACGTTGCTCCCTGGTCATGTGAGTCCCTCAACACACCCAGCACCCAGTCAGGCTAGTACTGGGGCTCAGACAAGATTCAACACACAACACCAGGTTGACATGGGCTACACACTCCCAGGTGTCAACACAAGGCTCGGACAGAACTATACTCTACACTATACTGAACTATACTCACAAACAAGCTGGAGAACACAGTAGATCCAAAGAAGTAGACTAAACTACCAGCAAGCTATTTTACAGTATAATCCTGTATTATTTTCCATCCTAATCTTTAGTGACCCTGATCCTTCTCTTGGAGGGACCTTGCTAGCTGGGTGCTAGCCAGGTGCTAGCCGGGTGTGTTCAGGGGCCTCAGGTGCCCTCATGTGCTCTGTGAAAATATCAGAGATGCTGAAATATCTACCAATGGCCTTTGAGACAGAGCTCACAGTTCTGTCCAGCCATTTGTCTGTTCTGCTGTGAGGTTATAAAACCCAAGAACCCACAGTGATGGAGAAGGTTCACGTTTTCGGTCATAGTTTTCAGAACTGGAACATCCCCATGCCAAATGTTTAAAGCCCACATGAAAAACAGAAAGCATCTTGGACATTTTTGCTATTGTAGAGGTTATTAAGGTTACGTAGTCTTACCTCTAGACTAGAGACTGAAATGGTTGTTCACTGTGGCCTTCCAAGTAATTTCAGTTTCTACCACCTGACCATGAAAAATCAGGTCTGATCACCAAGAGTTCCTTCATACCTCATCAACCAGCAGGTCTTTGGTTTTAGACATATTTAGGAACATATTTAGAAATACACTATATTGTCAAAAGTATTCGCTCACCCATCCAATTCACTTCCATAGCCACATGTGCCATATTTTGTCAATTGTGATTTTTTTTACACCCCAATTGAAATTTGTCCTCCGCTTTTACCCATCTGTGCAGTCAGAACACACACACACACACACACACACACACACACACACACACACACACACACACACACACACACACACTAGTGATTACTAGGGGGCTGTGGATCACACGTGCCCAGAGCGGTGGGCAGCCCTAGCCCGGCGCCCGGGGAGCAGTTGGGGTTAGTTGCCTTGCTCAAGGGCACTTCAGTCATGGCCTTAGGTCTGGGAATCGAACCCACAACCTTCCGGTCACAAGACCAGTTCCCTAACCGCATGTAGACTGTTTTTACAAACATTTGTGAAAGAATTGGTCGCTCTCTCAGGAGCTCAGTGAATTCCAGCGTGGAACTGTTTATATGCAACAAATCCAGTCATGAAATTTCCTCGCTCATAAATATTCCACACTCAACTGTCAGCTGTATTATAAGAAAATGGACGTGTTTGGGAACAACAGTAACTGAAGACACAAAGTGTTAGTCCACGTAAACTGTCAGTGGATGCTGAAGCGCACAGTGTGAAGAGGTCACTAACTTTCTGCAGAGTCAATCACTACAGACATCCAAACTTCACGTGGCCTTCAGATTAGCTCAAGAACACTGTGCAGAGAGCTTCATGAAATGGGTTTCCATAGTTACGCAGCTGCATCCAAGCCATACATCACCAAGTGTAATGCAAAGCATCGAATGCAGTGGTGTAAAGCACACTGCCACTGGACTCTAGAGCAGTGGAGGTGTGTTCTCTGGAGTGATGAATCACGCTTCTCCATCTGGCAATCTGATGGTTTGGCGGTTGCCAGGAGAACGTTACTTGTCTAATTGCATTGTGCCAAGTGTGAAGTTTGGTGGAGAGGAGATTATGGTGTGGGGTTGTTTTTTCAGGAACTGGGCTTGGCCCCTTAGTTCCAGTGAAAGGATCTCTGAATACATACCAAGACAATTTGGACAATTCCAAGCTCCCAATTTTGTGGGACCATTTTGCAGCTGACCCCTTCCTCTTCCAGCAAGGTTCATAAAGACATGGATGGTGTTAATCCACAGAGTCCTGACCTCAACCCAATAAAACACCTTTGGGATGAATTATAGCGGAGACTGAGAGCCAGGCCTTCTCGTTCAACATCAGTATGTGACCTCACACATGCACTTCTGGAAGAATGGTCAAAAATCCCCATAAACACACTCACACTCCTAAACCTTGTGGACAGCCTTCCCAGAAGAGTTGAATCTGTTCTAGTTGCAAAGGGTGGACCAACGTCATATTGAACCCTATAGATTAGGAATGGGATGTTACTTAAGCTCATATGTGAGTCAAGGTAGGTGAGTGAATACTTTTGGCAAGGTAGTTTATTTTAGGACCATATTTAGGATATTTAAAGATATTTTAGGACCTTCTTTAATATTAATTTGATTAATCTGTTTATACATAGCAATGTCAGTTTCTTATCTCCTTACATATTCTTAGCCTACATATTCATTTAAAACAATTTTCTTCCAAGAACCAAGTTTAAATAAGACCAAAGGGTTCTCCTAAACCATTTTAGGTAGGTAGGTAGGTCGCTCCCTCCCTCTCTCTCTCTCTCACTCTCTAAATCTCTCACTCTCTCAAAATTTCTCTCCCTCCCTCCCTCTCTCTACCTCTCCTTCTCTCTCACACACACACACACCCTCTCTCTCCCTCTCTCATTCACTCTAAATCTCTCAAACACACTCCCTCTCTCTCTCGCTCGCTCTCTCTCTCTCTCCCCCCTCCCTCTCTCTCTCTCTCTCTCTCTCTCTCTCCCTCCCTCTCTCTACATGTTAGCACTTGCTGGTCCTGCTTGAGCCATGTTGCTTCACTGTGGTCTATGACATCATTCTATTGCTACGTTACGATTGGGCGGGGGCCGAGGTCTGGCTGCAAAACAAGCCAACCGCTGAGCTTTGAGTCCTGTGCATGGCTGCCCCAGGCTGTACAGTGCAAAACACAGATCAGTTTACTAAACTGCAGAGTAGGGCGTGACCACACCCCCCTGAGCAGGACAACGTAAGGCAGACCTCAGCCAGCCACACACCAACAGCTACATCCATGACACTGTGTGTTAACAGCACTGCACGAGGGGGGGGGGGGGAATGATGCTCAAAGCCCATCATAATGATGATGTTTTTATAAACCACAAGAAAAGTGAGCACTCTGGTGAGCTTGCACAAGTGTGGAGTCACCCCAGCACAAGTGCTCGTATGCAGGGAGCTGCTAGAACATGTGAAGACACGGGAGGAAGTATACTCATCACCAGCCTCCTTCTCAGACCACAGAAGTGCTGTCACCTGAACTAAAGGTTGGGATTAGGCTTTAATACTGTACATCTGACTACTCCAGGGCCATTGTGTGTGTGTGTGTGTGTGTGTGTGTGTGTGTGTGTGTGTGTGTGAGAGTGTGAGTGTGTGTGTGTGTGTGTGAGAGTGTGAGAGTGTGAGAGTGTGTGAGTGTGTGTGCGTGTGTGCGCGTGTGTGTGTGAGAGTGTGTGTGTGAGAGTGTGTGTGTGTGAGAGTGTGTGCGAGCGTGTGCGAGCGAGTGTGTGTGTGCGAGTGTGTGTGTGCGTGTGTGTGTATGTGTGTGTGAGCGTGCGTGCGAGTGTGTGTGAGTGTGTGTGTGCGTGCGAGTGTGTGTGTGCGAGTGTGCGAGTGTGCGTGTGTGCGTGTGTGTGTGTGTGTGTGTGTGTGTGTTCTGGACTGCATACTGCGTGTCTGCGCCTGCGTGTCTGCGCCTGCGTGTCTGCGCCTGCGTGTCTGCGCCTGCGTGTCTGCGCCTGCGTGTCTGCGCCTGCGTGTCTGCGCCTGCGTGTCTGCGCCTGCGTGTCTCTCTTACCATCAGTTCCCGCTGCTCTTCTAGATTTTTCAGGAAGGAGGAAAATTCCTGTAAGGATTCGTCTGAAAGGCCAAAGAGAAAATATGGTTAATGAAACATTAGTTAACATCTCTGGTTTGGTCTTCATGAAATACAGTGACTGGGTGTGTGTTGAGTTAGGACAGAAGGTCCAATGGTGATTCACGGTTCTAAACCCAGTGTGCTCAAAGGGCATCTGTGCAGTTCTAGTGGTTTTATTCAGGCCAATGCAGTTTAGAGGGTTAAAATCAATCTCAGACGATCATCTGACTTACAAGTGAACCAATATTAGCCCAGCGTATGTGAGTATGTGCTGTGATTTGTGAATGGGCAGGGATGGAGTGGGAAACCCCACACCAGTACTGAAACCCCACACCAGTACTGAAACCCCACACCAGTACTGAAACCCCACACCAGTACTGAAACCCCACACCAGTACTCCCACTGTCCGCTTAAGGTCCAGCCAGAACTTCCAGTGCACAGTGTTCAACCTGCACCCTAACTGCCTCATTAACCACGTTCAATTTGTGGGGAAAAAAAGTATGTATAGAGCAAACAATAAACAACAACAAACTAAACAACAAACAAACACCAAATCACTGGAGAAATCCTGTAGCTGAGAGATTTAGATTTAAAAAGACACAAAAACACAGAAGAGTTTAGTAAACAAACTAGCGCTTCACCAAGGACCCAGCAGAGAAGGAGGAACAGCTGGTCGTGTCCAGACACGCCAAACTCTCCTGCTGCTTAACGTGGCACAACAGTCACGCTGCACCAGCACGGCCTCAGCCAATGGGGACGCACGCTGCACACCAGCACGGCCTCGGCCAATGGAGACGCACGCTCACCAATGCACTTCTCATCGTCGGTCTTCGCATCTCCGATGTACTGGAATTGGAAGTCCCCCAGACACTGGGCAAACTTGCGCTGGGCCAGAGAGAGTTCTGCAAAGAGAGGCAGCAGTTGAAGAGCATGAAGGACACGCTGGAAGCCCAACCACCCCCAACCACCCCCCAACCACCCCCCAACCAACCTCCAACCACCCCCCAACCACCCCCCAACCAACCCCAACCAACCCCCAAACCACCCCCAACCAACCCCCAACCAACCCCCAACCAACCCCCAACCATTATAGACACAGTACTGAACCATTACGGACACAGTACTGAACCATTACGGACACAGTACTGAACCATTACGGACACAGTACTGAACCATTACGGACACAGTACTGAACCATTATGGACACAGTACTGAACCATTATGGACACAGTACTGAACCATTACGGACACAGTACTGAACCATTATGTAATGGAGAATAACAGAAGTTACTAAACCCCAGTTCTGACTTGTATATGGACTCTGGATATATGGATCTATATGGAACAGATTAAGTGCATGAGACGTAGCATTAGAAACAAGACACAGCTGGACTGACATAGAAATACACTGCCTATAAACCATGTATAAACCACATGCAAACACCACATGTAAACAACTCCCCAGACAGGTCTACGTTGCCTGGAGTTACAGGAAATCATGACTGCTTAGATTCAGATGATACGAACACACAGTATGCTTTTGTAGAAACATTTTAACCACAAAAAGCCTGAAATTAGAAGCAGATGTTTCTTGTGTTTGAGGGCTCTTCCTCCTCCATAATGACCAGGACACATACAACATTGATCTTAGCCAGAAACAACGTCAGTAACCAAATGGACATTTGGCCAACATGGGCATGCAGCTCAGCAAACATCCGGTTGGCTCTGTGTGTGTGTGTGTGTGTGTGTGTGTGTGTGTGTGTGTGTGTGTGCCTTCCCAGCACAGAGGTGCTACCTGAATACCTGGTCTGGGAAGTCAGGAGAAGGAAACCTAATTAACCAGTCATCCAAAATCTGGAAAAGAAATTTGGCCCTTTCAGAACGATCCTGGATCATTAAAAAAATTTAGACAATTCTCAAATATTTCTTACTTGGAAACATCGCCTGTGTTTCGTAGATGAGGACTGATGACAGGTCTGTGCTACATTAAACTGTGTTTATATTGAATTAATGTATATTCACACTATAGTTTGCCTGAATAAACACCATTGGTACTGAAATACTGAGACGAGGAGATACAAGCCTTTCCAGAGACCCACCCTGGGCCGGCCACCTCCTGACTAACCAGCTATGGTGAAGGATCAACCCACTGCCCTGACTAACCAGCTATGATGAAGGATCAACCCGCTGCCCTGACTAACCAGCTATGATGAAGGACCAACCCACTGCCCTGACTAACCAGCTATGATGAAGGATCAACCCACTGCCCTGACTAACCAGCTATGATGAAGGACCAACCCACTGCCCTGGACCCTCTCACCACCCCACATTCTCCCCTGCTATGGTTGTGTCTCTGCGGCTCTCACACACTATTACTGACCATCAAGAAGTTTAGGACTGAATAGGAATTACATAGAGAAGACATACTGTACATAAATACACACAAAGATGAGATTTATTTTTCCTTCACATGTTTTCTTTGTTTTTCTATCTCTCTTCCTCGTGCTCTAGGGAGTTTTTCTTTGCCACTGTCGCCCTTGGCTTGCTCACTGTGGGCTTGGACCAGGACACTTGGACAAAGCTGCTTTGTGACAACAACTGTTGTAAAAAAGTGCTATAAAAATACATTTTGATTGATTGATTTAAATATTTCAGTACTTCAAATATTCAATTCTTGTTAAAGCTAATGTATTCTAATATTTTGTATGTTTGCTGATGCGAGTTCGGCCTGACAAAACTTAAACTAAGAACAATTTCTGCTGGGCTGTGCGGTCTGTTCATTTCCCAGGAGGCAATGCTCCATTCTACAAACCACAGGCAGATCATGGCGGGTGCATGGGAGAGAGTAACTGGGGTATTTTAGGAGGAGTGACATTCAACCCTGCTACATCGTTAGCTCTGGCAGCTGGGACACAAGGCTCGCGTCTGCTGCACAACTATCGTGTTTACAGCAAACCGCACACGCCTTAAGCAATGACAACCCGGCACAGACGTGTTGCCCTTTCTGTTCTAGCTGCTGCCCCCAGTTTCTGCCCCTGGGTGCAAGGAATTCCATCCCCTCATATTTATGGAACAGGACAAGACATCATATTATCTCTCGTTCGCTCTCTTTCTCCAGGAAGGTTATTCACACCAGTGTGGTTTAATCATTCTGTCTGGGCTTCTCCCGTGGTAGCGTCGGCTTGGACACGTATGTCATCGGCAGAGTAAGATGCCAACAGTATGGAGAAACACCTCAGCAGACACTTACACCTTACAAACACCTAACACACACCTAACACACAGGAATGTTTCACTGCTCTGTTCTACTTACGAAAGCTTTGTTAAAACATTGTGACATGTTAAACACTGGCCAGTGTCACTGACTAAAACGTCCCATGTCTGCTGGATTGTGTAAATCACCATATTCTTCAAAGCTTATCTGGAATATCTGGTATCCATCAGCAAACTTGGAATACACACAGGATACCCACAGCATCCATATATATATATATATATATATATATATATATATATATATATATATATATATATATATATATATATATATATATATATATATATATATATATATATATATATAATTTTTTTGTGGCCATTAGTGAAGCAAAGAGCCATGCCGTGGCGATGTTTAACAGGTGATGTTTAGAAGGTCACATTTACAAGAAGCAGGTGGTGAACTTTTCAATCACTTTTCAGAACGCTGTGACAAAAGCCACTGGTCATTGTACTGGTGTGTACGGGCTCCAGTTTCAGAATGGCAAACTGTGACCAACATTCAGTCATTGTAATGACGATCAAAAACACCCCACACTGGTGAGCACTGTGTGATTCATGATTCGTGATTCATGATTAATGGGGTTAATCCGACTGACTGAATGTCTTGCGTGTCTTATTACGGACTCGGTGGAGGAGATGAACTCACCCAGATCCACCCAATCATCTCACTGAAGACGCGGTTAGATCGGCTCTGAATATTCACAGCCTCACGTCTGAGGATCGCCTATGCCAGTACCTACAAGACCCCTCGAAACAAGTGCACTGATCCTTTTAGCCTGGCTCACACACTGCTGTGGATCTCGAGAAGGACCTAGATGTACTACTAACACAGGTACAGCTACATCAGACAGCAGACATGTCAGGAAACAGCACAGAGGCTTTGAATTCCTAATTAGCCACAGCCACAACACTTGTCTTCCATGAAAAATATACAAGAATGAAACAGTCTGTCCTGCTCGTGCACATAAGGCCCTATTTAACACGCCCAGCTACCTTTCCAGAGGTGACAATGCAACAATGCAAAGTTGCACGTCAGAGGTTTCCCATAATGCAGAGCTGTGAGCGGTACGGCTGCGGCCCTGTGATTGGTTGAGTCATGGAGCTTTCTGAAGGGCTGACGTGTCAGGAGGCGTGACCGAGGGGCTTGGATCCTCTATCCATGACTCATCACACAGAATCGGACGTGGAGTTTGTAAGGGAGGAGTTCGTACAGCATTGTCCAGTACGCACCAGGCACACACACAAAACCGGCTCTCTGTGCTAAGGACACATGTAAAAGTGCTTCACATTCCCATTTTAGTATGAGGGTCAGAAGGGTCAGTCTGTGGCACAGCTACTCTGAAGTACTGATTTACTGAACCACTGTTAATGAACCACCTTGAATTATACAGGAGTTTGAAATGAAAGATAACGTCAAGAAGAAGAAGAAAAACTCACATGAAACCAACTAACGTATTTACCACAGCACTATTTCTTTAACGATGTCACCACGCCGTTTCTGTAAATATCTGAAATGTTTAAAAATATTTTAAAAATATCTTTCAAATCTTTGTAAAGGATACAGTTTAAGGTTTAAACAAAAAATGCTCTCTAACAAACATTTGCCTACATAACACACACACCACAGGGATGATGAATACAGGGTTGAATATTGTCAAAACAGACCTAGCAGATAATGACCCGTCTTTGGGCTGGTCTCCCGCACACAGGCTTGTGTTTAAACGACTCAGGGGTCTGGCAGAGTTCAGCACGATTCCAGAACAAACCACAAACTTCATAAGTCAAAAAGCTCATTGAGAATCACCTAAAAAGCAAAAATAACTGTTATAATCATATATGCCAACATGCATCAGCCTTTCACTCTGCTGATTCTGTCGGGAATAAAGACAAATGTTTATGGAACCAAGACACTGGAAAACAAAGAAACTGGAGAACCCAAACAACGAAAGACGGAAAATGTTGAGCACACACACACGCACGCGCACACACACACTCACTAATCAGTGATCACAGTGCTGGTCATGTGGAGAGACCTGCAACGTTCCCCCAGGAACTGAAGGTCTGTGTGACACATGGAAACTGAATGTAAATAACCTGATCAGCAAACTGGTGGACACACTGGAATATCTCACTGAACAAAACACACTCTTAGAAAGGAAGTACTACAGCTGACCATCTGGCATGACGCAAACACAAACAAACCACTACTTGTCCACACTGCCCATTTGATGGCTGGGGTGGCAGCAGACACACAGGGACATGTTACTGAAGATGACCTGCCTTAAGTAGACCTGCCTTCTGTAGAAACACAGGGACGTGTTACTGAAGATGACCTGCCTTAAGTAGACTTGCCTTTTGTAGAAACACAGGGACGTGTTACTGAAGATGACCTGCCTTAAGTAGACCTGCCTTTTGTAGAAACACAGGGACGTGTTACTGAAGATGACCTGCCTTAAGTAGACCTGCCTTTTGTAGAAACACAGGGACGTGTTACTGAAGATGACCTGCCTTAAGTAGACCTGCCTTTTGTAGAAACACAGGGACGTGTTACTGAAGATGACCTGCCTTCTGTAGAAACACAGGGACATGTTACTGAAGATGACCTGCCTTAAGTAGACCTGCCTTTTGTAGAAACACAGGGACGTGTTACTGAAAATGACCTGCCTTAAGTAGACCTGCCTTTTGTAGAAACACAGGGACGTGTTACTGAAGATGACCTGCCTTAAGTAGACCTGCCTTTAGTAGAAACACAGGGGCGTGTTACTGAAGATGACCTGTCTTCTGCAGGACAGGAATGTGCCGACACGACCTGTAAACATCTCAGGGACACGCGCCTCTTTCTCCTCTGTAATGTGTAATCTCCTACTGTTCAGTGCAGCTTTACCTTATTCAGCACTAGTGTGATTCTCCCACACACACGTCCATAAGGCTGCAGACCCAACGTCTGCTGTCCTTTCAGCGTTCGCCCTACCAAACATCTTCAGCACTTTGGACTGACTGCATTTGACACAAGGGTGAGCAGACTGGGAAATGGCCACTAGTTACTCTCCCAGTCACGACCTACACCACCTCCCATCACTCCCAGTATCCATCTCCCATAACTCCCAGTATTACCCCATGATCCTCTGCAATTCCACATCCGTCTTCATCTGCATCAGTGTAATTCCACACGTGCTCAAATGGAGGAGGAGGAGGAGGAGTAACTCTTCTTCTACAGTCATGCTTTCTGAAACCAACACCCCTTTCATGGCGCTCTGTCTTTGATTAAAGGAGCTACAGGATCCCCCTCAAACTCTTGGGTTATGATGATATCAAGAGGGAGTGAATTAAAGGCAGTGATGTCATTCACAATGGCGCCTTCTGATGGCCTCCATATGTGGGCCGCTGTGAGGCGCCACGGAGGAACAGAGCGCGACTGTATCAGAGTTTCCGACTGATGCTGGAGCCATCGAGCGCACCAAACCAACACACCCCATTTAATTCACCAGCGCTTTACTACACGGGCCAAACTGCGCAATGCAGGTTGCACAAACTGAGGAGCTCCTGACACACAGGAGAACAGGGAGAGATTGTTCTAGAAGATCTAGAAGAACATCTGATGAGACTGGAACAGTGTGACAGCTAGACCTCTGAAGGAACACCGCTCACTTAGAAACACACAGGACAAACCACAAACTGTGTTTATTTTAGCTTTGTGATTTCCTGAAGAAAACTAAATGTTCATTTTAAAAGTATAGAGGAGGGCGTTACGGTTGCCCTACTAAAATGAAGTGGTCCAGATCTTCCCTGCCAGTGAGGGTAAGTGTGGAGGAGAATCGGAGAAGTGGGCTTCTCCTTCAGAACTTCTGTACACAATACGTGATCAGCTCCTGTCCTCCGTGTGTGAGTTCCTCTATATGTACACGGACACACCACACACTCCATCTCACACTTCCAAAACCCCCAACAGCACACGTCCCATCAGGAAACACCTCCAGCCTCTCTTACAACGTCAGCTTTCAAATGCAACACGTCTCGTGTCTTTCTTCATGCCCTTTGCTCACGGGTCTGTGCAGACAGCATTTTAGATTCCAAACAAATCACCATCTTAATCTTCAGTTTGGTCTTAATCTACTGTTTGGTCTTAATCTTTTGCTTGGTCTGTGACTCCCAGGTACAATAAACCAACCCTGTACAGTGTATATATCAGTGCCACCTGCACACAGATAAAGAGATTTCCTGGCTGCACTTTCGCCACTGAAGATTAACGTCCTGGTCTGGAAAAACATCAGTGCACCATGTACCCGAGCAAAGACATTCCACAGAACTACGCCTGTAGCCCTTTTAAAGGCACGCCAGGGGGAAACGATGAGGTATGTCGACACCCCCCCCCCCCCCGCCCCGCCCCCTCAAACCCCACCCCGCCCCCTCAAACCCCACCCCGCCCCCTCAAGCAGACGTGACTGGCTCCCTCTACATCAGCCAACGTGTCCTGACCTTCTATTAATCTGATTGTGCAGTTATTGCAGTTTCCTCTGGCAGGAAAAACAAATGGGAAAGACCAGAGACCGGAGGGGGGGGGGGGGGGGGGGGGGGGGGGGGGGTGTGGGTCGTGGACCCGGGGGGGGGGGGGGACCGGAGGGGGGGGGCGTGCGGGTCGGGGGGGCTTGTTCCAAAGCTGCAGACGAGTGAGAGGAGGAGACTGTGTGCTGAGCTGCACGGTCTGAGTTTGTATGCTGTGAAAACATTAGGGGAGAGTCTCAGTGTATCAGAGGAGGCCTGGGGCAGGTGAGAAGAACCAGTGTGATTCATTTACAGAGATGAAATCTGCCCCCCCCCCCCCCCCCCCCCCCCCCCGAACCTGCACTAGAAACAGAGCGCTCTGTGACTCCAGAGAGAGGGGCACCCACAGCACTGACTCACAGCTGGAGGTCTGTGTCACACGCCCTGTACTGTTAAACACATCTTCTTAAACGATTCATACAATTCACAGCAGAGAGCTTCTCCTGGACACAGAGAGCTTCTCCTGGACACAGAGAGCTTCTCCTGGACACAGAGAGCTTCTCCTGGACACAGAGAGCTTCTCCTGGACACAGAGAGCTTCTCCTGGACACAGAGAGCTTCTCCTGGACACAGAGAGCTTCTCCTGGACACAGAGGCAAAGCAAAACCGAAGAATAAAGTCCAAACACACCTGCACCTTCACTTAGTGATGCTACACCCATCCTAGCTGCATGGCAACAACATCCCTCCAACCAGCATGACACAGAGAACAGATGGAAGAGAAGGAGTGAGGAAGGGATGTAGGAAGAGAAAGAGGGAGACAGGGAGGTCAGAGAGAAGTGAACACTTTATCTAGACTGAGTGAGTGAACAAGGTGATACCTCATCACCTGTGTGTGTGTGTGTGTGTGTGTGTGTGGCGATACCTCAACGCCTGTGTGTGTGGCGATACCTCAACGCCTGTGTGTGTGTGTGTGTGTGGCAATACTTCAACGCCTGTGTGTGTGTGTGGCGATACTTCAACGCCTGTGTGTGTGTGTGTGTGTGTGGCGATACCTCAACGCCTGCGTGTGTGTGTGTGGCGATACCTCAACGCCTGCGTGTGTGTGTGTGGCGATACCTCAACGCCTGCGTGTGTGTGTGTGGCGATACCTCAACGCCTGCGTGTGTGTGTGTGGCGATACCTCAACGCCTGCGTGTGTGTGTGGCGATACTTCAACGCCTGCGTGTGTGTCTGTGTGTGTGGCGATACCTCAACGCCTGCGTGTGTGTGTGGCGATACCTCAACGCCTGCGTGTGTGTGTGGCGATACCTCAACGCCTGCGTGTGTGTGTGTGGCGATACCTCAACGCCTGCGTGTGTGTGTGTGGCGATACCTCAACGCCTGCGTGTGTGTGTGTGGCGATACCTCAACGCCTGCGTGTGTGTGTGGCGATACCTCAACGCCTGCGTGTGTGTGTGGCGATACCTCAACGCCTGCGTGTGTGTGTGTGGCGATACCTCAACGCCTGTGTGTGTGTGTGTGTGGCGATACCTCAACGCCTGTGTGTGTGTGTGTGTGGCGATACCTCAACGCCTGCGTGTGTGGCGATACCTCAACGCCTGTGTGTGTGTGTGTGTGTGTGTGTGTGTGTGTGTGTGTGTGTGTGGCGTTACCTCAACGCCTGCGTGTGTGTGTGTGGCGATACCTCAACGCCTGCGTGTGTGGCGATACCTCAACGCCTGCGTGTGTGTCTGTGTGTGTGGCGATACCTCAACGCCTGCGTGTGTGTGTGTGGCGATACCTCAATGCCTGCGTGTGTGTGTGTGGTGATACCTCAATGCCTGCGTGTGTGTGTGTGTGTGGCGATACCTCAACGCCTGCGTGTGTGTGTGTGGTGATACCTCAACGCCTGTGTGTGTGTGTGTGTGGTGATACCTCAACGCCTGCGTGTGTGTGTGTGTGGTGATACCTCAACGCCTGCGTGTGTGTGTGTGTGGCGATACCTCAACGCCTGCGTGTGTGTGTGTGGCGATACCTCAACGCCTGCGTGTGTGTGTGTGGCGATACCTCAACGCCTGCGTGTGTGTGTGTGTGTGGCGATACCTCAACGCCTGCGTGTGTGTGTGTGTGGCGATACCTCAACGCCTGCGTGTGTGTGTGTGTGGCGATACCTCAACGCCTGCGTGTGTGTGTGTGTGGCGATACCTCAACGCCTGCGTGTGTGTGTGTGGTGATACCTCAACGCCTGCGTGTGTGTGTGGCGATACCTCAACGACTGCGTGTGTGTGTGTGGCGATACCTCAACGCCTGCGTGTGTGTGTGTGGTGATACCTCAACGCCTGCGTGTGTGTGTGTGTGTGGCGATACCTCAACGCCTGCGTGTGTGTGTGTGGTGATACCTCAACGCCTGCGTGTGTGTGTGTGGCGATACCTCAACGCCTGCGTGTGTGTGTGTGGCGATACCTCAACGCCTGCGTGTGTGTGTGTGGCGATACCTCAACGCCTGTGTGTGTGTGTGTGGCGATACCTCAACGCCTGCGTGTGTGTGTGTGGTGATACCTCAACGCCTGCGTGTGTGTGTGTGGTGATACCTCAACGCCTGCGTGTGTGTGTGTGTGTGTGTGTGTGTGTGTGTGTGTGTGGTGATACCTCAACGCCTGTGTGTGTGTGTGTGTGTGTGTGTGTGTGTGTGTGTGTGTGTGTGTGTGTGTGTGTGTGTGTGTGTGTGTGTGTGTGTGTGTGGTGCTGCTTTCAAACTGACCCAATCTCAGGTTTTTCCATCTGCAGGTCACAGCTGACATGGTTGTGTTTGTAGGTGAAATCTCCCTCGTACTGCTGGGAACAGACTGATGTCATTTCTGCTATTACTGCAGTAACTTCCAACATTTCTTTACACTAGCCGGTTGGTTTAATCAAACACAGACACCAGATCCTCTCATTCTACATTTTAAGCACATTCATTACACTCTGCCATGTGTCACTGAGATGAACTATTATTTTTTTCCCCTCACATGTATTTTTTTTTAGCTCAGTTATCTGATTCAACACCGAGGTCATGGTTCCTTCTCGCTGGTGTGTTTAATAGTGTTTAAACATCCATTCTCTTCACACATCTTCCTGTTCTGTGTGCTCAGGTTTCTTTTCCAGTTCTAACTGTATTCTCAGTTTTTTTCCCTTCTTGATTTTCCTCTTTCCCGCACCCGTGATTTCACAGCCTTCGTTTATTTTTTTTGCATGTTAGAGTTTAGGCTAGTGTTAGAGTTTAGGCTAGTGTTGGGGTGAGGGTTTAGGCTAGTGTTGGGGTGAGGGTTTAGGCTAGTGTTGGGGTGAGGGTTTAGGCTAGTGTTGGGGTGAGGGTTTAGGCTAGTGTTGGGGTGAGGGTTTAGGCTAGTGTTGGGGTGAGGGTTTAGGCTAGTGTTGGGGTGAGGGTTTAGGCTAGTGTTGGGGTTAGAGTTTAGGCTAGTGTTAGGGTGAGGGTTTAGGCTAGTGTTAGGGTGAGGGTTTAGGCTAGTGTTAGGGTGAGGGTTTAGGCTAGTGTTAGGGTGAGGGTTTAGGCTAGTGTTAGGGTGAGGGTTTAGGCTAGTGTTAGGGTTGGAGTTAGTGTATAATAACTGCTACTCTTGCTTTGTCCTTGAAGAGCTGTGTGGAACAAATGGGTCATATGTTTTTGGGTATTTTACAGTCCTCCCTGTGAACATGCTGGCCTCTCCTACAGAGACACTTCCCCATACAGCCTCCTGTCCACAGCACCCTAACCTAAACCCCAACACTATTATAGACACACCATTAGACACTGCAACAGACACTGCAAAATACTGTAAAATTATCATTTAGCATTACTACACTGCTAAAAATGTTGGCAATTATCTGACCGTTTATTCAATACAGCCTATGACGTCAAACAAAGGTCTTGGAGCCTATTTTAAGACAATGCTAACCTTAATCTAAACCCTGACCTAAACCCCAACCCTAACCCTAATCTAAACCCCAACCTAAACCCCAGCCCTATGCTTGTTATAATTAAACAACACTGAATGAACACAAACCTCCCTCAGAGGTCACTGTGCGTGTAAGCCAGTCTTCACTGTACATTACGACCCGTGTGTCCTGTGTGTCCTGTGTGTCCTGTGTGTCCTGTGCTTTGCTGATCCATCAGTATTTCAAGAAGCAGAATAAACACCCTCAAACCTCCATCTGTACCTGAGGCCTTTTGCTCCTCAAGTCCTGAATCTCTCAGTGCCAACAGAGTTTGGCTCATTTCACGATCAGCTCACATTTCTTTTCCCTCCCACAAAAAACAACCCTTCCTCTCCCATGAGCTGACGGAGTCCCTAATGCGATTCTAATGAAAGATTGTGCTGTTTGCTGGCAGACACAGTGATGTGCAGGACATTCCTTCCCAGACTCCATCATGGTGGACGTCTCTGATCCCGCCTGCCCAGCACAGCCATCAACCACCAGAGCGACAGAAGTGAGAGTGACTGGAAACAACGAAGCAGCTGTTAGCAGACGCAAACCATCCTCAGGACACCAGGACACCGCGTCACCAGGACACCGCGTCACCAGGACACCGCGTCACCAGGACACCACGCCTGCCTCACAACTGCAGCCCTTTTACAATGTGAACAACTTTACACAACATTAGACTGCAGTTAATAAGGACAAAGTTTGTCTTCTTACCATAACTCACAGCAAAATAAACACCAGCAAGCTACTAAGACAGAACTACATCCTCTGTGCCATGTTTATTTAGGGGGCGTGTGTGTGTGTGTGTGTGTGTGTGTGTGTGTGTGTGTGTGTGTGTGTGTGTGTGTGTGTGTGTGTGTGTCCCACTCCTGTATGGTCAGCCTTGCTGTGCCATTTCCTTCTGAACCAAGGACTCGGCGACCCAACATCCTCCCTGATCCAAAGTTCAGGGAAGGTGGAGTGAGCCCCCCACAGAGATCACCTCAGACTGGCTACTGTTCACCCCTCAGTCCATGTCAACCCCTCCAGGAAACACCACACAACACTCACGGTCTTTCCCTCATCCCTGCCCCCCCCCACACACACCCTGGCAGCTAGCCAAAGGCCCCAGGAACAGCACAGAAGTGGCACCTTTCTAGAACCCTGGAATTAGAAATGCTGAAGATGCTAGCAACACTGACTGTGAAAAACTGCTGTCAACAAATCATTAGAGCCACTCAGAGAAACCCAGAGGTAGAGACACACCTGTGTGAACTGGGCATGGTGCAGGTTACGGATGTGTAGGAATACGTCAATGAAAACTGAAATCATTTCTGCAGAAACACACCCTTTAACACAAACTATGCTGCTGCCTGATGTCTGATTATATGATTTCTCCTTTACCTTTGCACCTGACCTGCCTCGTGCAGTCAAACATTTCCATGCGGCTTGAACTCTTGCAAAGACAGAATCATAAATGTCACACGTCTGAAACGCTTATTCTAGGAGCACTTTAGAAAAACCTACAGACACAAGTTAACCAACATAAACCTGATATCTCCTCATGAATATCCAACAACACAGCCTGAGTGAAGCTGAAATGGACACACAAGCAGAGAACCCAGCGATTAAGGGCAGTCTAGAACCAGCACCAGGACCCAGCAGTGAAGGGGGGGATCTAGAACCTGCACCAGAACCTACTTGGCGAGTGATCCTTTATACTTGGCATGTCAACGTTCACAGGGTATCCAAACTATATTAAGGGTAAGTGTATAACAGAGCATCATCTACTGCAGAAATTCAGAACATTTTATTCATCTTTCACCATCACATCATCAGCGTGTCAGACGGTAGCATGTTTGCCCTTGGCATGCTTAAGATATAGAGCAGGCGTATCTCCATAAATAAGGGCCCCATACAACAAGAACAGGAAAAACAAGACAATTCAGTACAATTTGAAATAAAAGAGGTAGTCATGTCTGCTGATACTGGGTCACACACTTACGTCTTACAGTTTTGTAATGTGTAATTTATTTTAAGACCATCTTTAGAACCTATAGTCTGATATATAGTAGTTTTGAAATGCAGGAAGTCTTCAGGCAAAACCCTAAACTAACAGATGGATGAGGAAGCGTGATGATACGGCACAGTCATGATCTTCACAGGGTCTTATAGGTTCATATTTTTGACCAAACTAGCCAGAGAGAAGACACGTGTCATAAGCAGTTTACTGTCTGTAGAAAGAGGAGCTGAATCATCATCAGTGATAAAAAAGGAAAAGATAATCACACAACTAACACAACATAACCACAGATATATAGACCTTCCTTGAAGTAGCCTGTGACAACACTGAACATGAGACTGCAGACTGGTGCTTACAAAACGGGTGCAGGAACCTTTTACAAAACTTGATTCTCACACCAACAAAATGTTTGATCCCTGCACCGTACAGGTGGGTCATTCAGGACAGTCATGAAGATCTCACACCGTCTGTAGTATAGGTCTGAATGGAAAGCTGAGGAGTATAGCTGTAATTTTCATGTTGTTAGACTAAATGTTGTATGATCTTAGAGTGAATGTTCTACCCAGTAAATGTGTTCACAAGAACCTTACAGGTGAACCCACCATAAGGCCAAATTAACAGTACATAACTAACTGTACATAACTAACTGTACATAACTAAATAACATTGTGGGCGTCCTGTTCATCAGTCATGGCACTGCCGAATGAACAACCTTCCCATATTTATACATCTTCATAACCTTAGAAAGAGCTACTGGGGTTTATATGAAATTAGAGGTTGAACGCTTATGTGAGAGATAAAGACAACGTGAACGTAACAGGGTGTTCAGGGTCTACTCTTGGGCTTGGCTGAACCTTCTGATCAGACGCTGGTGAAGACCACCCTGGGCGTCGTGTGAAAGGGGTCTGTGGTAGTTGGCTCACATAGTTCGGCTGATATTGGACAGTTTTGTTCCTTCATGTTTTGGTGACTCGCTCCACACGGAGCGCACAGTAGTGCTCAGGTCTGCGGTCCCAGTGCTCAGGTCTACGGTCCCAGTGCTCAGGTCTACGGTCCCAGTGCTCAGGTCTACGGTCCCAGTGCTCAGGTCTACATGAATGAATGAGGCGTTCACACTCACGTTTGGTGGCGTTGATGAGGTTCTTCCCGTCCTTGTAGAGCTCTTTAATGAAGCGGTTGGTCTTGTCCAGCTCCGCCTCGTGCGCTCTGATCTTCTCCCTGAAGTTGGGGCTGTCCAGGTAGCACTCGCTGAACTCCAGAGGGTGCAGACCCATCTCGGCGGAGTTTCTCGGCTACTTTAACGACCAACTACACCAACCACGGCGCTTCACACGCAGGCTGGAGACATATGACCAAATAAGACCAAATCAGACCAAATAAGATCTAATAAGATCAATTTAGATCTAATAAGAAGAATTTAGATCTATTTAGATCTAATCAGGTCTATGAGGATCAAGCGCTCACAGCGCCCCGTTGGTCTTTAAACTTCAGCGCCGGGACGCGTCTGCTCCTGAGCGGGGAGTGAAGTGTGTGCAGCCCGGACCCCCCCGGACCCCCGCGGACCCGCTCCGTGCTGGACCGGCCACAAACGTCCGCGTCACACACTCACACCGAACTTTTCCAGGGGGAAAATAAATAAATAAATACAGGAGCGTCGAGTGCGGGTCGAGCCGGACGGTCCACGTCGCCCAAACGCGCCAAGTGACAAACCGCGAGCGAGGGTGAGCGCGTGCACGCGAAGGTCCCCCCCCCTCCCCCCGCCCTCTCTTCTACCGGACGCGCGCTTGGGGCTCGTGGTCACGTGACGCGACGGTTGGCGCTCCTCGCGCGGAACTCTCGACTCGGGCGGTTTGTGTTTCTCTCCGTGAGTATTTACGCGGCGGACACGGTCGGTGTCGTACCGGCGGGAGCGGCGGAGCTCGCGAGGCGCGAGAATAAAACACCACGTACGTCTTGTTTTTTTTTTTTACCGTTGATCGAAAGTTGTAACGTTCACGTTTAGGCCCCAGTCAGCGCTCACGGGGCCGCGGCGGCGCGCACCTCGGGGGGGGGGGAGATATGCCGGGCTCGGCTGCGCGGTCGCGGAGGGCGCGTCGTGCACGGCGGCGCGCGACCGGCCCGGCGGAGCAGCCCGCCACGCGCGAGCTCGTGTCCTGCTCGCTGGAGAGCGCGCGCCAGGGTGTGCTGCACCAGGACTACGGGACCGCCTTCGTCCACTACCTGCTGGTCCTGAACCTGGCGCCGGTCCTGAAGGACGTGGCCAGTGTAAGATGAAGAGGGTCCGACCATCACACTCCTCCTCACTACTCCTCATTACTCACTACTCACTCCTCCTCACTCCTGGTCCTGCATGTATGTCATTAAACCCATTTCACTCCCAGAAGGTCACTGGACCTCAGTGTGTCTCGTGTTGGTTTCACAGGAGTCCTTCAGGTTCACTCTGTTCAAGTGGGCGTCTGAGCTCCACGCTCTTGGACGGGTCCAGGATCTCCTCGGCTGCTACGAACAAGCGCTGGAGTTGTTTCCAGACGATGAGGTGATCGTGAACAGCATGGGCGAACACCTCTTCAGGTAGCGTTTACTCCAGTGTGTGTGCCTGGCCTTTATTAAAGTTCTGCACTCACTATTGTGGTTGATCTGTAGCGGTGGTGTGATTATGTTCTTTATGTTCTTCGTGCGTATTTCAGGATGGGGTTCAGGGACGAGGCTGCAGCCCAGTTCCACAAAGCCCTCAAACTGCGTCCAGACTTCGCCGAGGCGAGAGAGAACTTCCACCGTGTGTCCAACTGGCTGGTGGAGCGCTGGCATTTCCTAATGCTGAACGACCACAGTCGCAACCGCCTGTACCAGCTGGCCATAGAGCGGGCGGTGCGGCAGGGCCGGACCACGGTTCTGGACATCGGCACTGGCACCGGGATCCTGGGGTGGGCACGCTGCTCAAGGCTTTTAACTGCACATCAGAACGTGTGGAGAGAGTGTGTATGAAAACGTATAGTGTTTGACTTTGGCGCGTGTGGGTTGTGTGCGTGTGCTGGTCGTGTTCGTTAGGATGTGTGCGAAGAAGGCAGGAGCCAGCGAGGTGTTTGCCTGCGAGCTCTCTAAGACCATGTACGAACTGGCCTGTGAGGTGGTCCAGGCCAACGGCATGGCGGACAGCATCCAGATCGTACACATGAAATCACTAGAGATGCAAATACCACGAGACATTCCAGCCAGGTGACACATCACACCCTTCACCTGTGCACAAGTCACATCTGCTAAAACACATCACATATGTTGTGAAATATGTTGTGTATAGTGTTTAATTTTGTCTTTTAAGGGTGTCACTGGTGGTGACGGAGACGGTGGACGCCGGTCTGTTGGGCGAGGGCATTGTGGAGAGCTTGATCCACGCATGGAAACACCTGCTCCTACCTCCACCTGTAGGTACCTCCACCCTGCAGGTGGAGCTGTCAGGACATTCATCATTTCCTGTTCTGTTCACTTGCAGCAGTGCTGAGAATAGCAGCATGTTCAGATCCAAATGTTCGTGTTGAGTAACGAGGATTCGGGTTTACGCTCTCTGAGCTCTTTCAACACAACTTGGTCGTTTTGATTTCCTAATTTTGTCTGCATTTAGGACACAGTGATGCTGGTTTGCAAAACACAGTGAATGCAGTGCAGTCCTTTTATATAAAGTAATTCATCATCTCTGACAAGAAATATTCAACCTGAACTCACTGTGACTGATCTAAGGTCAGTGAGAGATTACCAGCAACACTGGTGGCACTTACATTGGGAGCAGCTCTCCTGCATGGAGTACGTGCTTGGATTATATATATATATATAACATTTTAGTCTCATCTGGGACAACTTTGATTTTAATCCCAACAGCCACTAAAACAATTCAATTTAAGCCAACACAGCCATCTAGTGTTTACATGTGGTAATGACTCAAATGAGCAAGACACTGCAAACAGTATAGCTGTGTAATAATAAATCTGATGTGTGTGTGTCCCAGCAGCCAGAGTCCAGGTCCAGTCCGTCTCAAACGGGTCGAGTCATCCCTGCCAGTGCCACCGTGTTCGCCATGGCTGTTGAGTGCCCAGACATCCGCAGACACCACAGGTCAGAGGTCATGGGTCATTTCTCATCATTTGTGAGCCAGATACATTTTCATAGGTCTTATAAGGTCTGTTCCACTCTAAACAAGCCGTAGTAAACAATTACACTAACTCACTCATCCAGAGACTCTGCAAAATTCCCAGCAGCTGTGTGTGTTTGTGTGTGTTTATATGTGCACGTGCGTGTGTTTGTGTGTGTATATATGTGTGTGTGTGTGTGCGCGCGTGCGTGCAGGCTGTGTGTGTCTGCAGTGGGGGGGCTGGATCTGAGCGCGGCTGGAGACGTGTGTAGTCCTGTGAACAGTCCCGTGGTGTCAGGTGAGCTGTGGGAGCCGTACAGCACAGACAGGCTGAGTCGACTACGTGGGGGTCTAACCAGCCTCACGCACCCCTGCAGACTGATGGACATAGACTTCAACAATCTGCAGGTATTCCCAGAATAGAGTTAGAGCACAAACCATGATACTGAAACTCATATTTACAGCGAATACAGTAACCCAAACCCATGCAGTGGTAGGATCATCTTAACTGAGCTAGAGAGAGTGCAGGATATCACTCACTCAGGATATCACTCACTCAGGATATCACTCACTCTACTGATCTCTGTTATGGGGCGTTTGGGAAACACAGCTCTCGTAACTTCTGTGTAATTCAACAAACATTCTTCAGAGAGTGCTAACAGTGTGCTCTGACTACATAGAGTGCTAACAGTGTGTGGTCTGACTACACAGAGTGCTAACAGTGTGCTCTGACTACATAGAGTGCTAACGGTGTGTGGTCTGAATACACAGAGTGATAACGGTATGTGGTCTGACTACACAGAGTGCTAACGGTGTGTGGTCTGACTACACAGAGTGCTAACAGTGTGTGGTCTGACTACACAGAGTGCTAACAGTGTGTGGTCTGACTACACAGAGTGCTAACAGTGTGTGGTCTGACTACACAGAGTGCTAACAGTGTGTGGTCTGACTACACAGAGTGCTAACAGTGTGTGGTCTGACTACACAGAGTGCTAACAGTGTGTGGTCTGACTACACAGAGTGCTAACAGTGTGTGGTCTGACTACACAGAGTGCTAACAGTGTGTGGTCTGACTACACAGAGTGCTAACAGTGTGTGGTCTGACTACATAGAGTGCTAACAGTATGTGGTCTGACTACCGAGAGTGATAACAGTGTGTGGTCTGACTACCGAGAGTGCTAACAGTGTGCTCTGACTACATAGAGTGCTAACAGTATGTGGTCTGACTACCGAGAGTGCTAACAGTGTGTGGTCTGACCACACAGAGTGCTAACAGTGTGTGGTCTGACTACCGAGAGTGCTAACAGTGTGTGGTCTGACCACACAGAGTGCTAACAGTGTGTGGTCTGACTACAGAGAGTGATAAGTGTGTGGTCTGACTACAGAGAGTGATAACAGTGTGTGGTCTGACTACAGAGAGTGATAACAGTGTGTGCTCTGACTACACAGAGTGATAACAGTGTGTGCTCTGACTACACAGAGTGATAACAGTGTGTGCTCTGACTACACAGAGTGATAACAGTGTGTGGTCTGACTACACAGAGTGCTAACAGTGTGTGGTCTGACTACATAGAGTGCTAACAGTGTGTGGTCTGACTACATAGAGTGCTAACAGTGTGTGGTCTGACTACATAGAGCAGGGGTGGCAAACCCGCGGCTCTTTGCCTGGTTTCATGCGGCTCCCCAGCCGGTCCGTGGGCTCACCTGCACAAACGGGGTGACACACTGCTACATTTTCGTGGTGCGCGGTTAGTTTACAAGCCTAGCGAGCCGCTAATACTTTTAAAACCGGCGTAGTGGAAAACACGCATTTGACTGTCTTCACAGCTAATAATTTACACTGCCCCCCCCGCCGCTCAACAGATTACACTCGCCCATGTACAATGTGGCTCTTTGCCGTAACACAGTAAGAAAAGTGGCTCTTGGTCTATGACGGGTTGGCCACCCCTGACAGAGTGCTAACAGTGTGTGGTCTGACTACATAGAGTGCTAACAGTGTGTGGTCTGACTACCGAGAGTGCCAACAGTGTGTGGTCTGACTACACAGTGCTAACAGTGTGTGGTCTGACTACATAGAGTGCTAACAGAGTGCTCTGACTACCGAGAGTGCTAACAGTGTGTGGTCTGACTACACAGAGTGCTAACAGTGTGTGGTCTGACTACACAGAGTGCTAACAGTGTGTGGTCTGACTACATAGAGTGCTAACAGTGTGTGGTCTGACTACATAGAGTGCTAACAGTGTGTGGTCTGACTACATAGAGTGCTAACAGTGTGTGGTCTGACTACCGAGAGTGCTAACAGTGTGTGGTCTGACTACCGAGAGCAGAGGTGGGACCAAGTCAGTGTTTTGCAAGTCTCAAGTAAGTCCAAGTCTTTATACCTCAAGTCCCGAGTCAAGTCTCAAGCAAAGACACTCAAGTCAAGTCAAGTCTCGAGTCAAGACAGGCATCAGTCAAGTCAAGTCCCAAGTCTGAAACTTGGAATTTCAAGTCCTTTCGAGTCTTTTTTTTTTTTTTTTTTTTTTTACCAATGTTGCAGGTATATTTTAAATGTAAATAATAGACATGCGTTCTTTTTAAAATCTGTATTCTCCTCAAATCTTGATAAAACATGTGCAACTGAAAACACGAAGTATTAAAAAAAATTAAAATTACACCTCTTTATTGCACAGTTCAATTTGTTAAACTTAGCTGCAAAAATATTCATACTTTAAACTACAATTTTCCAGAAATAAATATTCTGTGAAAAAGTCATAAGTAGAACTCCATGTTCAAATAAAAAGTGCTGATATTTTCACAGTACAATACAAAGAACCATAACAGCATTTTCCCTCTCTTCTCTTATCTGGTTTCTTGGAGAACATGTGTGAGTGACACAAGACAAACAAATATAAGAACTGAACAATTAACAGGAATCTGCAACTTTAGACATTTCAGTAAACTATTCTGCATTGCATTTCCTGGCCAAAAGTCTGTATGTCATTTGTGCACGATGAATGATGTCCCCATAGCTGAAAACTCGCTCCACTTTTGTCAATATATTTTTTTCTCGACGTAGATGTCTTCAAATACACAATCCATGCTGAGATAGAACTGGATATTATGATGGTGACAGAGAGAGGCTCTCTTCCCCGAGTTCAGATACAGAACCCAGGGTTGCCAACTCTCACGCATTGAGCGTGAGACACACGCATTTGACCGTCTTCACACGCTCTCACGCCACACGTCCGATTTCTCACGACGGAAAAAAAATCTAGTTTATTTACCTCTGATCCACATCTATGATTCAATGAGTTACTAGTTCGCTCTGGCACCAACCCCTGGCGATCGATCGATCGCGATATAATACTTAATTTGTGTCCATTTTACACCCCGCCCGGTAAAAATTTACGTTCGCCAACCCCCCATTTGATTGGTTGTGCTGCAGCTCATGCACACACGTACAGAGTATGGAAAAGCAGAGGACTGGTCTGCGTCAGAAGGACGGAAATGAAATTAATGGGGCGCACTTTATAAATATTAATATGCGTTTTAAAATTTAGATTTGGTGTAAAAAAAATCAAGTCTTTGCAAGTAAACAGGTTCAAGTCCAATTCAAGTCCCAAGTTATTGGTGTAAAAGTCCAAGTCAAGTCTAAGTCTCTGAATATTTTTTCAAGTCAAGTCAAAAGTCTTAATATTAATGACTCGAGTCTGACTCGAGTCCAAGTCATGTGACTCGAGTCCCCACCTCTGACCGAGAGTGCTAACAGTGTGTGGTCTGACTACCGAGAGTGCTAACAGTGTGTGGTCTGACTACACAGTGCTAACAGTGTGTGGTCTGACTACATAGTGATAACAGTATGTGGTCTGACTACCGAGAGTGCTAACAGTATGTGGTCTGACTACCGAGAGTGCTAACAGTGTGTGGTCTGACTACCGAGAGTGCTAACAGTGTGTGGTCTGACTACCGAGAGTGCTAACAGTGTGTGGTCTGACTACCGAGAGTGCTAACAGTGTGTGGTCTGACTACACAGAGTGCTAACAGTGTGTGGTCTGACTACACAGAGTGCTAACAGTGTGTGGTCTGACTACACAGAGTGCTAACAGTGTGTGGTCTGACTACATAGAGTGCTAACAGTGTGCTCTGACTACATAGAGTGCTAACAGTATGTGGTCTGACTACCGAGAGTGATAACAGTGTGTGGTCTGACTACCGAGAGTGCTAACAGTGTGCTCTGACTACATAGAGTGCTAACAGTATGTGGTCTGACTACCGAGAGTGCTAACAGTGTGTGGTCTGACCACACAGAGTGCTAACAGTGTGTGGTCTGACCACACAGAGTGCTAACAGTGTGTGGTCTGACTACAGAGAGTGCTAACAGTGTGTGGTCTGACTACAGAGAGTGATAACAGTGTGTGGTCTGACTACAGAGAGTGATAACAGTGTGTGGTCTGACTACCGAGAGTGCCAACAGTGTGTGGTCTGACTACACAGTGCTAACAGTGTGTGGTCTGACTACATAGAGTGCTAACAGAGTGCTCTGACTACACAGAGTGCTAACAGTGTGTGGTCTGACTACACAGAGTGCTAACAGTGTGTGGTCTGACTACATAGAGTGCTAACAGTGTGTGGTCTGACTACCGAGAGTGCTAACAGTGTGTGGTCTGACTACCGAGAGTGCTAACAGTGTGTGGTCTGACTACATAGAGTGCTAACAGTGTGTGGTCTGACTACCGAGAGTGCTAACAGTGTGTGGTCTGACTACCGAGAGTGCTAACAGTGTGTGGTCTGACTACCGAGAGTGCTAACAGTGTGTGGTCTGACTACATAGAGTGCTAACAGTGTGTGGTCTGACTACATAGAGTGCTAACAGTGTGTGGTCTGACTACATAGAGTGCTAACAGTGTGTGGTCTGACTACATAGAGTGCTAACAGTGTGTGGTCTGACTACCGAGAGTGCTAACAGTGTGTGGTCTGACTACCGAGAGTGCTAACAGTGTGTGGTCTGACTACCGAGAGTGCTAACAGTGTGTGGTCTGACTACCGAGAGTGCTAACAGTGTGTGGTCTGACTACACAGTGCTAACAGTGTGTGGTCTGACTACATAGTGATAACAGTATGTGGTCTGACTACTGAGAGTGCTAACAGTATGTGGTCTGACTACCGAGAGTGCTAACAGTGTGTGGTCTGACTACCGAGAGTGCTAACAGTGTGTGGTCTGACTACCGAGAGTGCTAACAGTGTGTGGTCTGACTACCGAGAGTGCTAACAGTGTGTGGTCTGACTACCGAGAGTGCTAACAGTGTGTGGTCTGACTACACAGAGTGCTAACAGTGTGTGGTCTGACTACACAGAGTGCTAACAGTGTGTGGTCTGACTACACAGAGTGCTAACAGTGTGTGGTCTGACTACACAGAGTGCTAACAGTGTGTGGTCTGACTACACAGAGTGCTAACAGTGTGCTCTGACTACATAGTGATAACAGTATGTGGTCTGACTTCATGAGAGTGCTAACAGTATGTGGTCTGACTACAGAAAGTGCTAACAGTGTGTGGTCTGACTACCGAGAGTGCTAACAGTGTGTGGTCTGACTACACAGAGTGCTAGTAGAGCGCTGTAGTGATCAGGGGTGCGCTGTAGTGATCAGGAGTGCGCTGTAGTGTCCAGGGGTGCCCTGTAGTGATCAGGGGTGCGCTGTAGTGGTCAGGGGTGCGCTGTAGTTATCAGGGGTGCGCTGTAGTGTCCAGGGGTGCGCTGTAGTGGTCAGGGGTGCGCTGTAGTGGTCAGGGGTGCGCTGTAGTGGTCAGGGGTGCGCTGTAGTGGTCAGGGGTGCGCTGTATTGATCAGGAGTGCGCTGTAGTGGTCAGGGGTGCGCTGTAGTGATCAGGAGTGAGCTGTAGTGATCAGGAGTGTGCTGTGCTGTTCTGCAGGAGCTGGAGGGCCTGTGCTCGCGGGAGACGGCCCAGGTGCGTGTGCCAGTGGTGGAGGACGGTGTGCTGGACGCTCTGGCCATGTGGTTCCAGCTGCAGCTGGACCAGGAGAACATCATCTCCACCGGACCTCATGAAGACACCTGCTGGGAACAGGCCATCTACCCTGTGCAGGGCCCACTGGGTAAGACCTGTTAACACCTGCACCTGGGAGACACCTGTAGCTGCATGTCCCGCCCTGCACACGTCTTAGGAATGTGTTTACCAAAAAAACTAAACTAGGCTTTAGATTTGATCACATTAAGCTGTACAGACGATTACAGTATACACACACCAGCACTGGCATTTAATTATAGACATATGAACAAATACAGAACATCTGTTTGACCAACCAACATTACATGTGTTGTGGGTATTTAGGACTGTGCTGTAATTTAACTGACTGTGCTATGATGATTTATGACCCCCCCCCCCCCCCCCCCCTATATATTTGCTCCCCAGCTCTGTCACAAGTCACACACTGTTGTAGTTGAGCACTAGTCCCGCCCCTTGCTGGATCTGACACACCCCTCCCTTCCCTTCCACTCCGCCCCTCAAACACAGACATACAGTTTGTGAAAGTACTTTTCTCGTAATAATAAGTGCTCGTAATATTTTAAAGGTGTTGCTAAGACTAAACGTTTAGAAGCCATACGTGACTCCCCTCTGGAGGACGTGTTATTGTGGTAGGGTTACTCACCTGGTAAGTATTAGTTTCACACTTTAACATCGTTCCTGCAGCCATGCTCTCTTGCTCTCTCTCTCTCGCTCTCTCTCTCTCTATCCCTCCATCCCCAGACTTCAAGGTGCAGCGTCATGACGAACTGCTGGTGGAGGTCTCGTGTCAGGACACTTATCTGAGACTGTGCTGCGTTGCCGTGGTGAGAGACAGTCAGACGTTCCGTCTGGACGGAGCAGAAGGCGGTGTGTGTGTAGCGTCTGCGGTCGGCCCCGAGGGGGAGCTGTGTAGCGCGTTGGCCGGCCTGCACACACACACACACACACACACACCTCCGCACCCCTTCACGCTGGAGTGCTCCGAGATCTCCCTGCTCAACAACCTTACATACCACGACAGCTTCCGGGTGGCCATGGACACGCTCCTGACCTCACTCGGGTCAGCTCGGGGGTCACGGGGGTCAGAGGTCGCAGGCGGGGGCTCCTCTGAGCCGTTCTACGTGCTGGATGTGTCGGAGGGTTTCTCCGTGCTCTCTCTGATGGCGGCCCGGGCGGGGCTGGACTCCTCTGGCTCCGGCTCGGTGCGCGCCTACAGCTCGGTGGAGAAGGAGCAGCACCAAGACCTCCTTCGCCTCCTGGCGCACACCAACGGAGTGGAGGAGAACGCCCTGGAGTTCTGGCTCACACACGTGGAGGACGACTCCACCAGACTCCAGCGGCCCGGCTCCGAGAAACTGTGGAGCGCAATCATCCTGGACTGCATCGAGCCGTGTGGCCTGACCAGACAGGGCCTGATGGAGAAGGCCACCTTGGCCAGGTAAACCCTGCACACCAATCAGGACGTGAGCTCAGTCTCCTCCTTACAGCGCTCAGTAGGAGTTTCACTACAGCGTAAACCTTGACACCTTGTGTTTGTTGATTGTGTAACAGGTCCTCTTTCATTAGGTGGGTGTTGGTGTTGGTCAGACACAGTCGACTTCATTTAATTGACCAAGAAATTTTGTCATTTCAAGTTAATATCATGTTTTAATGAAAATTTCACAATTTAACCAGCGTTTAGCATTTTCCCCCCCAAACAATATCCAGCACGTCCATGAAGTTTTTACAAATCCCCTCCCACACGGCGTCTTATCCCCTGTAAATACGTTAGTGTGATCAGACCCCAGATCGGCGTGTCCAATCCCGTTTGAGGGTTTGGACTGTCGTCTCTCACTGTCGTCTCTCACTCTGCTTCACAGGTGTCTGTTGGAGGACGGTGGACGTATTTTCCCAGAGCGCATTGTGGTTCACGGGCTGCTGGTGGAGTCGGACGCTCTGCTGCAGGAGAGTGCGGTGCAGGGTGTAGCCCCCACCCTCGGCTTCAACATCGCCCCCTTCATCAACCACTTCACCGTAGGTCACAGTTCCCCCCCCACCACACCAGCCCCCACCACACCCCCCACCACACCCTGCCTACACCACACCCGCCCCCCACACCCTGCCTACACCACACCCACTACACCCCCCACCACACCCTGCCTACACCACACCCTGCCTACACCACACCCTGCCTACACCACACCAGCCCCCACCACACCCTGCCTACACCACACCCACTACACCCTGCCTCCACCACACCAGCCCCCACCACACCCTGCCTCCACCACACCCACTACACCCCCCACCACACCCTGCCTACACCACACCCACTACACCCCCCACCACACCCTGCCTACACCACACCCGCCCCCACTACACCCCCCCACCACACCCTGCCTACACCACACCCGCCCCCACTACACCCCCCACCACACCCTGCCTCCACCACACCAGCCCCCACTACACCCCCCACCACACCCTGCCTACACCACACCCACTACACCCCCCACCACACCCTGCCTCCACCACACCAGCCCCCACTACACCCTGCCTACACCCGACAGCCACTCAGTCCACCACAGGACACGTGACGTGTTTCCACTGGTGGGGTGGGGGGGGGGGGGGTGTGTGTGTGGTGGGATCTGATCCAGTCAGCATTACACAGGAGATCCAACAGGATCCTCACATATCCCACATGACTGTATGTAAAAGCATTTAAATGGGTTACAGATATTTGATGTCAGTGCAGCTCCTTGTAAACGGTACACGTCTGTTCTCTGTTCTAACAGGGACAGTTGGGTCAGGATGAGCTCTGGCAGCTTCTGTCTATGTTTACATTCATGTTTTTTATCTCCTGTGCCCCGTCACCAGGTGCCTGTTCACGTGTTCCTGGACCTGAACACGCTGGTCTGCTCTCATCTCAGTGAACCCGTGGAGCTGTTTGACCTCCACCTCATGGACAGCACTGCTAACTACACCAGCAGAAGCACCAGGGTGAGACCCCCACCACCTCCACCCTTACAGGAGGAACACGCTGACGTAGCTAGCATGGAGACGTGGGGATCAGTTAGCGTGGGCCGGGACGTTTCAGTAACTACGCACGTAAAAGGACACGTGAGGTCACGTTCCCAACCGCGTGTGCTTGGGCGCCATGACGACGGTAGCGTGGGTGTTAATTACCACGGAAGGAGGATTTTAATTCGGGTCTGATTCTCAAATATAGTGCGTTACCTCACTGACATTAGTAACAGAAAATGCAAAACTCTCCGTTTTTGGACACACTGGCTGCATGGTCGGGTCGTTTACAGGGGGGTCTTGTCTCCTTCCTCCCCGCTCAGGTTCGGGTCAGCGCCCCTGGCAGAGTGACTGCGATCCCGTTCTGGTACCAGATCTACCTGGACACGGACACCAGCGTCAGCACGTTCTGCGCCGACTCCCACTGGAAACAAGCAGCTGTGGTCCTGCAGCGCCCCCTGCTGGTCAACACTGGCGACTGGGTTACGCTCAGCGTTCATCTCCACAACAGCAGCCTGTCCATCTCCGCCGTCAAAGAGCAACGGGCCACGCCAGCTAACGGGCCCGTTAAAGAGGGGGACGATGACCACGCCCAGGGCGGCTTTAACGGGGACGGAGGCGGGGCCTGTTAGTGCCTCATAGAGGGATGTGAGACACGCCGTCATCGCACCCTGATATTCATTGTATTTTTAGAAAAGTAAAATATACAGTTCATCCTGAGGCCAGCGATCATTTTCTACTCCATTGATATGAAATGATTATTAATGTTCTTTAAAATGCACCATGTACATTCAGATCATTAAACTGACAAACACAATGACGCATTCTCCTGTTGAGTTTATTGATTTGACAGCCAGAGTTGTAGATGACACTCTTTTAGAGGACACTCTTTTAGAGGACAGTTACCCAGACTAGAAGCAGCCATACGCCTCTGAGATGCTGCTTCTGTAGCAGATCGGATATAAAGGGATAAAACTGAAAAGATCTTCTATCTGCAGGAAACAAGCTTGTAAGCCATAAAATGCTTATTAATCCCACACGTCTGATATCAGGGATTAGGGTGGATTACTGCATCAAGCATTAGGACAATGCACACAACAAATGATGACATTTCAGGCCTGTGGAAGATAACGTCTTTAACATCAGTGCGTTAAGAAGAACCCTAAAGACAATTTAACAGTGAAATTAACATCCAACACCTCCATGAATGTCTGGAGTTCAAATCAGACGTCCCAGTCGGGATGGCAGAAATGGGCCTGTCACACACACACCCGTCTGGGGGGATATCCCCTGTGTTGTGTATTTTTAGTTGGTTGTAGCGTATTAAATGAACTGTACAGACATAAAACTAAATGACTACAGACTGAAGTAGGGTCCTCGATGAACCACGTTAAACAAAAAAATTAAAGATTTTACGAAAATAACCTTCAAATGGACCATCCCTTTAAGATGAACACAGTACAGTCATAGAGGCTTTTGTATTGAGGCTACAGTTTAAGCATTTGTGTCAAGTCATAAATTTCATGCGAACTGCTCAGGGTGTTGAAGACCATATGTTCCTTCTCAGGCGGTTTGAAGACCCAAGATCTCGATCTGCCGTTGGTCAGTCAGCGTTTGTGCGTGTAACCACACTGATCCCACCACCACCATCTTGATCAGCAGACTGTGACCATAACTGATGTCACAAAAGAGTTGAAGGACTTACTGATCCAAAAATATTTTTCAAAAGGTGAAATTATTGTGAAGAAGACGAAGTCCATAAAGGACAACGGTCAGTTTACGTGTTAACATCTCAATGATGATCTCATCTCATGTTGACACTGGGAATCTCGCTGTGAAAATCTCATTGATGTCTCATCTCGCTGCTATGTGCTACCTGTTCAGCCTTTGCTCAAATCTTTCACCAAGGACAGAAAAGCTGTGACAACACGGCCCTGAAAGGTTTTCAGCCAAGGTCTCGGTCCTGCAGTAGGTACCACACCTTCAGCCAAAACCTCTGCAAAACATCTTAGCCACAAGTCACTTGTGAACATTAGTTACTGGTGCTGACAGTATTGCTCATATGAAAACAGAGAACATTCATCCTCTCACTGTGTCTTACCCGTGTTAGCTCTGGTATGTCATACGCTAGCCCAGCTAAGTGATTGCTGCGTAGTCTGTGCAGGGCTGGTTCCTGGGGCTGCCGGACAGCACGCTGGGTACGACGACGTTCACACCGTCCTCCCACGCTGAGCAGAGGTCAGTGGGGGCGGAGTGGGACTGGGGGGTGTGGCCCATACCCTGATAGTGGCCTGTGAGGGAGGGGGACGTGGGAGAAGCATCGGGGGCGGAGTCCTGGGCGTCGGCCGCCAGCAGGCTCCTGTTCTCATCCTGCTCTGCCTTCTCCCTGAAGTAGTTCTTCTGGGTCCGGCCCATAACCGTTCTCCCTGCGGGTCAGTGAGGATTCACACCAGTGCACCAAATCAATCCACAGTTCTCCAATAATAACCTTTTTTCCGCATTCTATGTTGAGGCCGTGCCGGACTGCGTGCAGGTGATGTGAGAGCTGTGTGCCGTCTGGTGTGTGTGTGGTGTGTGATGTGTGTATGGTGGGTGGGTGTGTGTGTGTGTGTGTGTGTGGTGTGTGTGTGTGGTGTGTGTGACATGTGTATGTGTGTGCGTGCGCGTGTGTGGTGTGAGTGTGTGCGTGCGCGTGTGTGAGTGTGTGTGTGTGTGTGTGATGTGTGTGTGTGTGGTGTGTGTGACATGTGTATGTGTGTGCGTGCGTGTGTGTGGTGTGTGTGTGTGTGTGGTGTGTGTGTGTGGTGGGGGTGTGTGTGTGTGATGTGTGTGTGTGTGGGGTGTGTGGTGGGGGTGTGTGTGTGTGTGTGTGATGTGTGTGTGTGTGTGTGGGGTGTGTGGTGGGGGTGTGTGTGTGATGTGTGTGTGTGTGTGTGTGGGGTGTGTGGTGGGGGTGTGTGTGTGATGTGTGTGTGTGTGTGTGTGTGTGTGTGTGTGTGTGTGGTGGGGGTGTGTGTGTGGTGTGTGTGTGTGTGTGTGTGTGTGTGTGTGTGTGTGTGTGTGTGTGTGTGTGGGGGGGTGTGTGTGTGGTGGGGGTGTGTGTGTGGTGGGGGTGTGTGTGTGATGTGTGTGTGTGTGATGTGTGTGTGTGATGTGTGTGTGCTGACCACAGACTCACCAACATTGCGCACTTGCTCCGAGATGTCAGCCCGGATGTCGGAGACGTCCCACATGGCCAGGAAGGAGTGGAAGCAGGAGACCTCTTCTTGCTCCTGGATGTACGGCTTGTAGGTGAAGCTGAAATGGTGGGCGATGGCGGCCAGGAACATCTCCACACAGATCACAAAGTCCTGCAACAACAGCACAGCTGTAATCCTGCTGTAGCAGCGGGACAGGACGGGACAGGATGGGACGGGCCAGGACGGGGCGGGACGGGACGGGCAGACACGACGTACCTGCAGGCCGGTGGCCACCGCCTCCACGCTGTCCCAGTCCCAGGTGTGGGAGTCTGAAATCACCCCGACCTTCACCAGCAGTGCGATGAACACTGCCTGCCTGTGGGGCAGTGAAATACATCACAGTCACGCCGTCAACACACTGGTGCTCACATGTGTATTTATTACAGTCAAGTCTGCCAGTGAGGACTGTGGTGTGACAGTACTGGGCTTGTACTGAAACCTGGTCACTCATCACGTTGTCTTACCAGAAGGACACAAACACAACGAGTTTGACACACAGGAACTTCCCCACAGGTCTGATTGGACTCAGTTCCTCCCGCAGTGCCCTGTAGAACAGGACCAGGCAGTACATGGCGAACTGGGAAGAAGAAAAGGGAACTGTACAACACCAACTACAAACACCAACTACAAACAGGCTACTACCTACTACCACAGTCATATACAGTATTTTAAAGACTGATTTCAGGCAGCTACTGGTTCATCATTTGTTTTGCAAAATTTTCATGGACACTGTAGATCTGTACTAAGTTTCTGGATGGTTGTAAGACGCTGGAGATCAGGTAGGTTCTAGACAAGTTCTGAACTAACTCAAGTCCAGACCTCTTTAAGATATACAGACCCAAAGCAGTTTCAGAGTGGGTGGGTGTCTTATTTCAGTCCCCCAGCATTCAAACACCTTTCTGAGGGAAACTAAAGCCCCTCCTTAACATTGTAAAGCGAGGTTATGGGCATTCTTCAGTAAGAGGGCACATACTGGATCTAAACCCCCGAGACTGGATATAACCCCAGAGACTGGATCTAAACCCCAGAGACTAGATCTTAACCCCCAGAGACTAGATCTTAACCCCCAGAGACTAGATCTAGACCCCCAGAGACTAGATCTAAACCCCAGAGACTAGATCTTAACCCCCAGAGACTAGATCTAAACCCCAGAGACTGGATCTAAACTAATCACAGAGACAAGAAATGCACTTCGGTCTTTGGTCTGTTTTTACCCTGAGCTATCCTGATTCGTCCTGATCTACTGAACGAAGAATGAATTCTCATATGAGGACGTGTATACATATATAATGTATGACCGACCATAAAGCACTTCTGTAAGTCACTCTGGACTGTTTGCCAAACCACATACATGTACCACATGTGAAATACAAGTCAGTTTTAATGAACACAGAGGCTCTTTACATCCTTTTTCTGGATGCGAGTTAATGCAGAAAAGTGTCTTGCTCACAGACAACACAAAGCTGAATGGAGATGGAGCTTCTTACAAGCTGGGAGAGATTGTTCACGATCACCAAGTAAGTCCAGGCGTTTCTGGAGCTGAAGTTTCCTTCATCGTACACCCCACTAAGCTGACAAATACTGTTGGCACAAAAAAGATGATCAGGTCTGAAACAGTTCATGTGACTAAATTACACACAAAACCTGAGAAGAATCAACAGAACTGGGTATGAGACACTCACAGGGCAATGACGGTGGTGACGGGTCTCACTACGGTATACTGTAGAACGCCCAACTTACACCGGAGCAGGAGAACTCTGTAAGCAGAACCCACAGGAAGTCGATCAGACCCAGACATTAAACATTAACCTCCACGCACTCAGTAACTACAGCACTACAGAAGTCACAGCAGTGCTCAGAAAATTACAATGGGTTTAAATCATGAAGTAGAGCTGAATGTGTGAATCTGACTCTTCACAGTAAATTAGGTTGCTTCAGAAAGGTGATGTGAACCCTGCAGACTGCTGGGAGAAATGTAGACATACAGCTGCTTCTGCTGAAGCACAACCTCACTGACCTGAACGCACAACCTCACTGACCTGAACACGCAGCACAACCTCGCTGACCTGAACACGCAGCACAACCTCACTGACCTGAACGCACAACCTCACTTATCTGAACACGCAGCACAACCTCACTTATCTAAACACGCAGCACAACCTCACTGATCTAAACACGCAGCACAACCTCACTGACCTGAACGCACAACCTCACTGACCTGAACGCACAACCTCGCTGACCTGAACGCACAACCTCGCTGACCTGAACGCGCAACCTCACTGACCTAAACGCACAACCTCACTGACCTGAACGCACAACCTCGCTGACCTGAACGCACAACCTCGCTGACCTGAACGCACAACCTCGCTGACCTGAACGCGCAACCTCACTGACCTGAACGCACAACCTCACTGACCTAAACGCACAACCTCACTGACCTGAACGCACAACCTCGCTGACCTGAACGCACAACCTCGCTGACCTGAACGCACAACCTCGCTGACCTGAACGCACAACCTCGCTGACCTGAACGCACAACCTCGCTGACCTGAACTCGCAGCACAACATCGCTGATCTGAACGCGCAGCACAACCTCGCTGACCTGAACTCGCAGCACAACCTCACTTATCTGAACGCGCAGCACAACCTCACTGACCTGAACGCGCAGCACAACCTCACTGACCTGAACGCGCAGCACAACCTCACTGACCTGAACGCGCAGCACAACCTCGCTGACCTGAATGCGCAACACAACCTCGCTAACCTGAACGCGCAGCACAACCTCACTGACCTGAATGCGCAGTACAACCTCACTGATCTGAACACCAGTTCCTCACTGTTTTAGTTAATTAGAAATACAATTGGACCACAGAAATAAAATTCTACTAAACAAATTTAAACCCTAATTATCTACTGGACTCTGGGCCAGTTTCCTGGCAACAAAATTTAATCTTGGATTTAAAGTGAATCTCAGTGGAGATTCAGCAGGGAAAATAATTTTTAGTTTAGGCTTCAGACTAAAAGGTCTCTGAAAATAATCCCTTAAGATGCTGAAGGAGGATTAAATATTCATGTCCCTGGGGGTGAGGAGTGATAATAGAGGTGTGCGGGTGAGGAGTGATAATAGAGGTGTGAGGTGAGGAGTGATAATAGAGGTGTGCGGGTGAGGAGTGATAATAGAGGTGTGCGGGTGAGCAGTGAGAATAGAGGTGTGAGGTGAGGCGTGAGAATAGAGGTGTGAGGTGAGGCGTGAGAATAGAGGTGTGAGGTGAGGCGTGAGAATAGAGGTGTGAGGTGAGGCGTGAGAATAGAGGTGTGAGGTGAGGCGTGAGAATAGAGGTGTGAGGTGAGGAGTGAGAATAGAGGTGTGAGGTGAGGAGTGAGAATAGAGGTGCGAGGTGAGGAGTGAGAATAAAGGTGCGAGGTGAGGAGTGATAATAAAGGTGTGAGGTGAGGAGTGATAATAAAGGTGTGAGGTGAGGAGTGATAATAGAGGTGTGCGGGTGAGGAGTGATAATAGAGGTGTGCGGGTGAGGAGTGATAATAGAGGTGTGCGGGTGAGCAGTGATAATAGAGGTGTGCGGGTGAGCAGTGAGAATAGAGGTGTGAGGGTGAGCAGTGAGAATAGAGGTGTGAGGTGAGGAGTGAGAA
This sequence comes from Brachyhypopomus gauderio, assembly GCF_052324685.1. NCBI lineage: Eukaryota > Metazoa > Chordata > Actinopteri > Gymnotiformes > Hypopomidae > Brachyhypopomus > Brachyhypopomus gauderio. Next base: position 682,276 of record NC_135225.1, on the reverse strand, counting down.
TAGAGGTGTGAGGTGAGGAGTGAGAATAGAGGTGTGAGGTGAGGAGTGAGAATAGAGGTGTGAGGTGAGGAGTGAGAATAGAGGTGTGAGGTGAGGAGTGAGAATAGAGGTGTGAGGTGAGGAGTGAGAATAGAGGTGTGAGGTGAGGAGTGAGAATAGAGGTGTGAGGTGAGGTGTGATAATAGAGGTGTGAGGTGAGGTGTGATAATAGAGGTGTGAGGTGAGGTGTGATAATAGAGGTGTGAGGTGAGGTGTGATAATAGAGGTGTGAGGTGAGGTGTGATAATAGAGGTGTGAGGTGAGGTGTGATAATAGAGGTGTGAGGTGAGGAGTGATAATAAAGGTGTGAGGTGAGGAGTGATAATAAAGGTGTGAGGTGAGGAGTGATAATGGAGGTGCGAGGTGAGGAGTGATAATGGAGGTGCGAGGTGAGGAGTGAGAATAGAGGTGCGAGGTGAGGAGTGATAATAGAGGTGTGAGGTGAGGCGTGAGAATAGAGGTGCGAGGTGAGGCGTGAGAATAGAGGTGCGAGGTGAGGAGTGATAATAGAGGTGTGAGGTGAGGAGTGATAATAGAGGTGTGAGGTGAGGAGTGATAATAGAGGTGTGAGGTGAGGAGTGAGAATAGAGGTGTGAGGTGAGGAGTGAGAATAGAGGTGTGAGGTGAGGAGTGATAATAAAGGTGTGAGGTGAGGAGTGATAATGGAGGTGTGAGGTGAGGAGTGATAATGGAGGTGCGAGGTGAGGAGTGAGAATAGAGGTGCGAGGTGAGGAGTGATAATAGAGGTGTGAGGTGAGGCGTGAGAATAGAGGTGTGAGGTGAGGCGTGAGAATAGAGGTGCGAGGTGAGGAGTGATAATAGAGGTGTGAGGTGAGGAGTGATAATAGAGGTGTGAGGTGAGGAGTGATAATAGAGGTGTGAGGTGAGGAGTGAGAATAGAGGTGTGAGGTGAGGAGTGAGAATAGAGGTGTGAGGTGAGGAGTGAGAATAGAGGTGTGAGGTGAGGAGTGAGAATAGAGGTGTGAGGTGAGGTGTGATAATAGAGGTGTGAGGTGAGGTGTGATAATAGAGGTGTGAGGTGAGGTGTGATAATAGAGGTGTGAGGTGAGGAGTGATAATAAAGGTGTGAGGTGAGGAGTGATAATAAAGGTGTGAGGTGAGGAGTGATAATAAAGGTGTGAGGTGAGGAGTGATAATAAAGGTGTGAGGTGAGGAGTGATAATGGAGGTGTGAGGTGAGGAGTGATAATGGAGGTGCGAGGTGAGGAGTGAGAATAGAGGTGCGAGGTGAGGAGTGATAATAGAGGTGTGAGGTGAGGAGTGATAATAGAGGTGTGAGGTGAGGTGTGATAATAGAGGTGTGAGGTGAGGTGTGATAATAGAGGTGTGAGGTGAGGTGTGATAATAGAGGTGTGAGGTGAGGAGTGATAATAGAGGTGTGGGTGAGGCGTGATAATAGAGGTGTGAGGTGAGGAGTGATAATAGAGGTGTGAGGTGAGGAGTGATAATAGAGGTGTGAGGTGAGGCGTGATAATAGAGGTGTGAGGTGAGGCGTGATAATAGAGGTGTGAGGTGAGGAGTGATAATAGAGGTGTGGGTGAGGCGTGTGCTCACTCTCCCATGGGCCACGGGGGGCAGCAGCAGAGGGGGGGGAGGTGTTTCTGCTGCTCCTGCACCTCCAGCATCAGAACCAGGCTGGGGTACTGCCTGCCCAGGTAGTTCAGGAGGAAGATCATGAAGTTGTAGATGACGTATGCCTCGTAGCACTCCCGACAGGTGTCCACGTAGATGGCAATGCTGGGGTACTTCAGTGCGATCCACTGCAGGCCAGAGGACACAGGAAGACACCAGTCAGTGAGAAAAGTCCAGTGTAAAGACGTCACTGCTGGTTAAAGTCACTGCTGGTGCTTGTCTGAAGTTAAGCATTATGTCCTGAATGCTGAGACGTCTTGATGCAGGTCAGACTGTAGATGATTAACCGAGTCATGGAACTATAACAGTAAATGGCAGCATGGATATACAAGCTAAGCCATGTAGAGGAGGAACTGGTAGTGAGCTGAAACGTTCTGTGTAACTGCTGCGTGAACATTTCAGATGAAGATCACACAGTGATACTCACACTATCCAAACTATATATAGGGACCATCCACAATATCCTGCAGGGTGGAAACAGAGAGGTTCAGTGAGTATCAGATCTCCAACAGCAAAACACACCCACACAAAATCTCCTAAAAGGGGGATTAATGTGTGGTATAAATGAAGGTCTTGATATGGGCTGCGGCGCGCGCACGCACACACACACACACACACATACCTGATGATGGGTTTCTGCAGCTCCGGTTGGGTGTAGTGCACCAGGTGTTGGAGTATACCCCACAGTGATATTGGGATGGTCATGAAGACAAAGATGCCCGCGATAAACCATGCCTTGTTGTGGGTGCCAACCTGTGTGCCAAAGGTGAGACCCACCACACAAAACCCATTAATATTCACCCCCGACACAACCCGATACCCCCCCCCACACACACACACACACACAGCTCACCCTCACCTCGGATCTCTGCAGCTCCCACACACACACACACACACACACACACACACAGCTCATCCTCACCTTGGATCTCTGCAGCTCCCACACACACACACACACACACAGCTCACCCTCACCTCGGACCTCTGCAGCTCCTACACACACACACACACACACACACACACACACACAGCTCATCCTCACCTCGAATCTCTGCAGCTCCCACACACACACACACACACACACACACACACAGCTCATCCTCACCTCGGACCTCTGCAGCTCCCACACACACAGCGGCACCAGAACCAGAACCAGCAGCACGTACAGCGCCGCCGCCAGCGGCCGGATCCACCGCCTCCAGTGTCCGCAGCGGCACGGCATGGCTCGGCGGGTCGGGGACGGGGGACCGGGTCGGGTTACAGCCGACACAACAGACCCGCCAGTACCAAATACCACAGCGATGATGTGACTATAATCCGGGATGTGAGTCGTTTAGTCCCGCAGTGCAAACCAGCGGGGTGAGAGTAACGCGATCACTCCTAAAAACACATTTAATTACATTTAAACACATATAATCGGTCCAAAACACCAGTACCGACCCGCACCAGTGACACCCGCGCGGTTCAACACGTCACACGTCGTCTTAAAAACAAACAAACTTGCCCAAACAGTCACGAACTTCCTGGTACTCACGACCCAACTACCACCACAGAGACGAGAACACACACTACAGCGCCACCTGTGGGACTGGAGGATAACACACGTACAATAACACACACACACACACACACACACAAACACATACACACACACACACACACACACACACACACACACACACACACACACACACACACACACACACAATAAAACACACACACACAAACACCCACACACACACACGCGTACAATAACACACACACACACACACACACACACACACACACACACACACACACTAAAACACACACACACACACACACACGTACAATAACACACGCACACACACACGTACAATAACACACACACACATACACACACACACACACACACACGTACAATAACACACACACACACACACACACACACACACGTACAATAACACACACACACACACACACATATACACGTACAATAACACACACACACACACACACACACACACACACACACACACACACACACACACACACACACACACACACACGTACAATAACACACACACACACACACACACACACACACACACACACACACACACACACACATACACGTACAATAACACACACACACACACACACACACACACACACACACACACACACACACACACACGTACAATAACACACACACACACACACACACACACACACACACACACACACACACACACACACACACACACACACACAATGCTGACTAACTAGTGAAATTTAGATCAAACAGGCTACACGCGGACCAACGAGTGTTTCTATAAGTAGCAAGAATGAAAACTACTAACAATCACGCCGGATGGCCACACGGTGGCAGTGTTAACTCACTATGGCCACACGGTGGCAGTATTAAATCACTATAAGTCTGGACGGGCTTCGGCAGGCGTTCGCGTTAAATGTCAGCGCACTCTGATATTTCATTAACAGTTTTAGGAACAAACGTTTATGATAATAATAATGATAATAATAATAACAATAACAACAATAATACCAACAATTTTAATTATAAACAATAGTAATGATATAACTCTAATAATAAGTGGAAGAAGAAACATTATTAATCGAAATAATAAGTCAAAAATAATCCATGGCCAGATAAACATGAAAAAGGAAAAATGAACAACAAAATGAACAACAAAAAGGTTCAAACTGACCGTCGTAGAGACGTTGTGTAAGACGTTGTCTGCGTTATCAACACCAACACCAACAGTCTTATTTTCACCATTTACAGCAATTAAAATACTGGAAAATACAACAGGCCACACAGAACTGAGAAAACAAAACTTGTGTCTCAGATTAAGAGTCCCAAAGAATACGAAAAGGAACACGGGCTATTTTCCATTACTGAAAAATATTTGATGATAAGATTTAATTATAAGGATTTATAATAAGATTTCATGATAGAATTTAATTATACGATTTAATTATTAGATTTAATGTCAGGATTTAATAAGATGTCCTGTTCATGAACTCTGATTTTACATTAGTCGCCGTTCTTTGTGCCAGCAGTTGTTATGTGGAACAAAACGGTTTACACAAAATTCATATTTTTTCTTAAGTCATAAACTTCCATATTTTAATGTGCAGTTTAATAGTTTGCAGTTGTGGTTATTATATGCCCCACTTAAACTCGAATGAAGCCGGCAAAGACGTGAAGAGGGCTTTTAAAAGTCGAAGAATGAAGGAATGAAGATTATTCCTAATATCATGCGACAGTTTCCTACATATTACAACAGAAAAACGACAGTGTGAAGAATGAATAAATGAAGTTTTCACTGAAGAGACAATATCCAATTGCAGAGGCTTGCTAGCTTCAAATAACCATTCATATATCTTGTAGTTGTAAAATAGGTTTCCGGTTAATAGTGATTTTCTGTGCGTTAAGGGGGATAAAGTGCCGGTATGAACATCCACACACGGACGAGCAGCTCGGCGGGTTGTGGGAGGTTCGTGTTCAGTGTCTCCGTCCTGGTTCTGGAGTGTTTCACTGTCCGCACTCATCCTGTCCTCTCTGAGCTGGTGGTGCTGTCGGGTGTGTTTGCAGGTGTGTGTTCGCAGGTGTGTGTTTGCAGGTGTGTGTTCGCAGGTGTGTGTTTTCAGGTGTGTGTTTGCAGGTGTGTGTTTTCAAGTGTGTGTTCGCAGGTGTGTGTTCGCAGCAGGTAAACCTTCACCTCATTCACAATTCTCTGTTATATTAACAAGCATCGAAAAAATCGCCACAGCAACACAACTTTACAGCTAATATGAAATATCACTGATGTAAATTATGTCTGGTGTTAGTCAGCAGGTCTGCTCTTTCTCCCCGAGCGAGTGGTTCTCCTAAAGCGACCGGGCCAGTAGAACCGCTGCTGTGGACTTTGGTTCCTCTCCTAACATCGGGGCTAAGAGGGCGAGTTCAACTAAACACTCAGAATTAGATCTTCCCTTTTCTGTTTCCTCTCAGTGCTCTGGCAACAGTTTATCCTACAACTTATTCCCGTAGTGCTCAAAGAATCTATACAGAACCAAGCCCGAGCGAGCAGAGCCGGTCCGGGTCCCGGGCGGAGGCTGCCGGTTGGAGCTTCTCATTTCTGAATCACAGAAGCGGAACTTTCTCTTTGTGTCTCTGCGCCGGTACGACACTGCCCCGAGTCTCAGAAATAACTGGTTGTGCTGGGACAGATTGTTCATGAATATTGATTGGATATTTTTGGCTTTTATAAATTAGAGATGGCTCTTCCCGCAGTCGTGCGTGCCCTCCTGGATGTCTGCGAGCGATCTGCACCCTGGCCCAGGAGACACGTCCATGTCGGGGCATGACAGACGAACAGCCGCTCCGAGAAGACCGGAGACACCGCTCAACATCTCGAGAAGACCGGAGACACCGCTCAACATCTCGAGAAGACCGGAGACACCGCTCAACATCTCGAGAAGGCCTGAGACACCGCTGAACATCTCGAGAAGTCCGGAGACACCGCTGAACATCTCGAGAAGGCCTGAGACACCGCGGAACATCTCGAGGAGACCGGAGACATTACTCAACATCTCGAGAAGGCCACGTCCTTCAGCCTCACCAGCCCTACGTCTGCGCCTGGAAATAAGATTACTGATAATGTACATTTATGACTCATCAAATACACGTGGATTATTACTCATATCTGTCTGGGGATCAGTACCAACTAAGGCTCAGAACCGGTACTGATGATTTTTGACACGCATGTAGACAAAATTATTCTAGAAGTTTTGTTACTGCTTTAAAACATAAACGAAAATAAGCAAAATAACTAAAACATAACACAAAAGATGCAGCGACATTAGAGGATTTTAGGAACCGTATTTTCATCGCCAATACACGTTTTATTTTTCATGATTGTTTTTGGCTGACATACAACACACCGCACAGGAAAAACACGTGAAATGTCTCTGCGTTACACACCAGACCTCAATGTAAACCGATATAAACGACACCGTATAACTGTCTTTGCTAAATGAACATTTGTGCTGTTTGTTGCCTTTGATAAATGAACGTTAGAATATAAAAGGATCATTCAGCACTGGCGATTTGGTGTTTTATTAGTTTGAGAAACAGATCATTCAGCACTACTAATTTTAGTGTTTATATTAGCTTATAAAACACTTATCCAACACCAGTGATTTTGTATTTATATTAGCTCACGAAACATCAATTCAATACTAGTGATTTTAGTATTTATAATGTACTTGGTACAGGAATAAATACAATGTCTATATCAGCACACCAAAAAAAATCATAGCAGTTAATATTTAATAATAGTTTATGTTTTTGTTGTTCTTCTGATAGTTATCATACAGCTTTATGTAAGTGTATGTAGGTGAATGAAATGAATTAATCTGATTCTCTCTGGGTTCTCAGCTATAGTGATATTGCGAGTGCTTTGGGTTTTAATATGAGAGGTGATCACGCCACATGACACTGGCCAATCAGACAGACCCAAACACTGTAATAGCTGTATGTCTATCCTGGTCTCTCTCTCTCTATCACTCTCCCTCTTTCACTGTCTCTCTCTCTATCTCTGTCTCTCTCTCCTTCTAACCTGTCTCTCTGTCTCTCTTTATCACTTTGTCTGTCTCTCTCTGTATGCCTCGATCTCTCTGTCACACATTTTTTTGTTTAATTTTATTTTTTTAAACATCTTTCATTGCTGCATGTGTTTGACACATCTGGAAGTAAATGGATAGTTCACACACTCACCCCATCCAGTAGTTTACACACTTACCCCATCCTGCAGTTCACACACTCACCCCCATCCTGTAGTTCACACACCCACCCCATCCTGTAGTTCACACACTCACCCCATCCTGTAGTTCACACACTCACCCCATCCTGCAGTTCACACACTCACCCCATCCTGTAGTTCACACTTACCCTCATCCTGCAGTTCACACACTCACCCCATCCTGCAGTTTACACACTCACCCCATCCTGTAGTTCACACACTCACCCCCATCCTGTAGTTCACACACCCACCCCATCCTGTAGTTCACACACTCACCCCCATCCTGTAGTTCACACACTCACCCCCATCCTGCAGTTCACACTCACCCCATCCTGTAGTTTACACACTCACCCCCATCCTACAGTTCACTCACCCCATCCTGCAGTTCACACACTCACCTCCATCCTGTAGTTCACACACTTACCCCCATCCTGCAGTTCACACTCACCCCATCCTGTAGTTTACACACTCACCCCATCCTGTAGTTTACACACTCACCCCCATCCTACAGTTCACTCACCCCATCCTGTAGTTCACACACTCACCCCATCCTGCAGTTCACACACTTACCCCATCCTGCAGTTCACACACTCACCCCATCCTGCAGTTTACACACTCACCCCATCCTGTAGTTCACACTCACCCCATCCTGTAGTTCACACACTCACCCCATACTGTAGTTCACACACTCACCCCCATCCTGTAGTTCACACACTCACCCCCATCCTGCAGTTCACTCACCCCATCCTGTAGTTTACACACTCATCCCCATCCTACAGTTCACTCACCCCATCCTGCAGTTCACACACTCACCCCATCCTGTAGTTCACACACTTACCCCATCCTGCAGTTCACACACTCACCCCATCCTGCAGTTTACACACTCACCCCATCCTGTAGTTCACACACTCACCCCCATCCTGTAGTTTACACACTCACCCCATCCTGTAGTTTACACACTCACCCCATCCTGCAGTTCACACACTCACCCCCATCCTGCAGTTCACACTCACCCCATCCTGTAGTTTACACACTCACCCCCATCCTACAGTTCACTCACCCCATCCTGCAGTTCACACACTCACCTCCATCCTGTAGTTCACACACTTACCCCATCCTGCAGTTCACACACTCACCCCATCCTGCAGTTCACACACTCACCCCATCCTGTAGTTTACACACTCACCCCCATCCTACAGTTCACTCACCCCATCCTGTAGTTCACACACTCACCCCATCCTGCAGTTCACACAATTACCCCCATCCTGCAGTTCACACACTCACCCCATCCTGCAGTTTACACACTCACCCCATCCTGCAGTTCACACTCACCCCATCCTGTAGTTTACACACTCACCCCCATCCTACAGTTCACTCACCCCATCCTGCAGTTCACACACTCACCCCCATCCTGTAGTTCACACACTTACCCCATCCTGCAGTTCACACACTCACCCCATCCTGCAGTTTACACACTCACCCCATCCTGTAGTTCACACACTCATCCCCATCCTACAGTTCACTCACCCCATCCTGCAGTTCACACACTCACCCCCATCCTGTAGTTCACACACTCATCCCCATCCTACAGTTCACTCACCCCATCCTGCAGTTCACACACTCACCCCCATCCTGTAGTTCACACACTTACCCCATCCTGCAGTTCACACACTCACCCCATCCTGCAGTTTACACACTCACCCCATCCTGTAGTTCACACACTCACCCCCATCCTGTAGTTTACACACTCACCCCATCCTGTAGTTTACACACTCACCCCATCCTGCAGTTCACATACTCACCCCCATCCTGTAGTTTACACACTCACCCCATCCTGTAGTTTACACACTCACCCCATCCTGTAGTTTACACTCACCCCATCCTGTAATTCACACACTCACCCCATCCTGTAGTTCACACACTCACCCCCATCCTGCAGTTCACACATTCACCCCCATCCTGCAGTTCACACTCACCCCATCCTGTAGTTTACACACTCACACCCATCCTACAGTTCACTCACCCCATCCTGCAGTTCACACACTCACCCCCATCCTGTAGTTCACACACTTACCCCCATCCTGCAGTTCACACACTCACCCCATCCTGCAGTTTACACTCACCCCATCCTGTAGTTCACACACTCACCCCCATCCTGTAGTTCACACACTCACCCCATCCTGTAGTTTACACACTCACCCCATCCTGTAGTTTACACACTTACCCCATCCTGCAGTTCACACACTCACCCCCATCCTGTAGTTTACACTCGCCCCATCCTGTAGTTTACACACTCACCCCATCCTGTAGTTCACACACTCACCCCCATCCTGCAGTTCACACACTCACCCCATCCTGCAGTTCACACATTCACCCCCATCCTGCAGTTCACACACTCACCCCATCCTGTAGTTTACACACTCACCCCCATCCTACATTTCACTCACCCCATCCTGTAGTTTACACACTCACCCCCATGCTACATTTCACTCACCCCATCCTGCAGTTCACACTCACCCCATCCTGCAGTTCACACACTCATCCTGCAGTTCACACACTCACCCCATCCTGCAGTTTACACACTCACCCCCATCCTACAGTTCACACTCACCCCCATCCTGTAGTTCACACACTCACCCCATCCTGCAGTTCACACACTCACCCCCATCCTGCAGTTCACACTCACCCCCATCCTGTAGTTCACACACTCATCCTGTAGTTCACACACTCACCCCCATTCTGTAGTTCACACATTCATATATGTCATTCAGACGATGATGGTGACACTCTTGTTTGTAGATAATGAACACAATGTTTCACACTGTTGGGTCGTACTGATGTAACACTACATGTATTAAATCTTGACATCTACATGGACGTGACACCTGCCTCTTGACAAAAAGAAACGCAAAGCCGAGGCCAGTGCCTGATCTCTGTGATGTGTAGGGAGGCTGGACCTCAATGCAACAGAGTGGCTTTAGCTCAGGGTGCCAGGGGCGGAGGCCTCTGGGTCCTAGTGCTGGTTTCCCTGCAGGCAGTTCCTCTCTGGCAATCATAAACATTCCCACAAATTTTCTTGGCACTGAAACATCCTCCCTTCTTTGAAAAGTGAGGAATCTGCTTTTCATTTCTCTTCTGAGCAGTTTCATAAGACTGCAAGTGAAAATATTCCCAGAAACTGATGTAGAGTCTGGAGGATTGTACTGGCGTTTCTACATCTCACCGCTTGCATTATGAAGACAAGACCGAAGAAGAAAAAAGAAGAAATATGGGATTGAATTCAAGTTTTGATTGGTTTGTTTTTTATTTTATGTAATGGCTTCATAATTGAAATACAATAGAAAACGGTCAATTTGTTTTAGTTTGTAGCAGTTAGCATTTATAGCTATAATCCTGTTTCTGTCTACATTAGCTAATCTGATCCATCAGCCACAGACAAGTGATACACGTTTCTGTGAAAACAAAAATAAAATGTATTAGGAATAATACAGATTTATATTAGTTATGCTGTACCCTACAAAAGGACTTTAAATAGGATATATAAACACCAACACATGAACCACAATTGATATACACATTTTTACCAGGCCAAAGAGTTCACAGACTTTACAGACTTTATAGGCTTTACAGACTTTACAAGCCCCTCCTTCTTTAGACTCTTCTTTCACAGGTCTGAGGAGGGTGGAATGACATAGATTGAGGCTGAGGACTAAGTTAAGTTTGGTTTAGATTGGACCAAGACTGGAGCTCTTTCAGAAGCTGGGAGGTCCTGACTGCCCTCTCAAACAATCCTAGCACAATCCCAGCACAATCCCAGCACAATCCCAGCAGTCCCCACAGAATATCACAGCATCCTCTCCATGACGGGATCAACATCATCACGTGTTGACATCAAAATAACATCTTATCTGTACGAATAATCCACTGAAGCCTTGAACACTGCCATGGTGACCTGAGTACTGCACCTTTGTGAAAGCAACACTGACAGCGTATTGCGTATCGTGTGTAAGGTAGCAGACGTAGTGATGATGTAATAACAACACTGACAGCGTTTTGCGTCTCGTGTGTAAGGTAGCAGACGTAGTGATGATGTAATAACAACACTGACAGCGTATTGCGTATCGTGTGTAAGGTAGCAGACTTAGCGCTGATGTAATAACAACACTGACAGCGTATTGCGTATCGTGTGTAAGGTAGCAGACGTAGTGATGATGTAATAACAACACTGACAGCGTATTGCGTATCGTGTGTAAGGTAGCAGACATAGTGATGATGTAATAACAACACTGACAGCGTATTGCGTATCGTGTGTAAGGTAGCAGATGTAGTGCTGATGTAATAACAACACTGACAGCCTGTGTAAGGTAGCAGACATAGTGATGATGTAATAACAACACTGACAGCGTATTGCGTATCGTGTGTAAGGTAGCAGACGTAGCGCTGATGTAATAATAACACTGACAGCGTATTGCGTATCGTGTGTAAGGTAGCAGACGTAGTGATGATGTAATAACAACACTGACAGCGTATTGCGTATCGTGTGTAAGGTAGCAGATGTAGTGCTGATGTAATAACAACACTGACAGCCTGTGTAAGGTAGCAGACGTAGTGATGATGTAATAACAACACTGACAGCGTATTGCGTATCGTGTGTAAGGTAGCAGACGTAGTGATGATGTAATAACAACACTGACAGCGTATTGAGTATCGTGTGTAAGGTAGCAGACGTAGTGATGATGTAATAACAACACTGACAGCGTATTGCATATCGTGTGTAAGGTAGCAGATGTAGTGCTGATGTAATAATAACACTGACAGCGTATTGCGTATCATGTGTAAGGTAGCAGACGTAGCGCTGATGTAATAATAACACTGACAGCGTATTGCATATCGTGTGTAAGGTAGCAGACGTAGTGCTGATGTAATAATTACAGTCCAACATCCAACCAATCAAATGTAATTAGTGCAAGAGTTCCTCACTGATACGAGACTTACAACAACAGAGACGCAACCATGACGTGCAGCATTACAAATCATTATATTTTCGTAAGAGGACTTTTGTCTTTTATGTGTTCGAACCAAATCTGATGGTACTGGGAGGTTGTGAAGGAACAGACGAGGAACTGGGCTGTTTATTCACACGTCTGTAGGCTGCCTGAGTTATCAAGTCCAGCAGTGTCAGAAGACTCCATCAAATCATTCAGCAAGAATATATACAAGAATAAGAATACATGCTTTCATAGTACATTTTCATATTAAGGTAGTCAGGTATACACACTTAAAATATTTAAGAATTCACAGTGAAACATGTAAAGGGGAATTTAATCCTCACAACTGCTCGATGGTCCGTATAGTTTTTCTCTCCCTCCCTCTCTCTCTCCCTCTCTCCCTCCCTCTCCCCCTCTCTCTCCCTCCCTCTCTCTCCCTCTCTTTCCCAAGCCCTTGTGAACTTAGAAATGTCCTCTTTTTTTGACATTACTACCAAGTGTTTGTTGTAATTGGACAGCCTCCTAAGAATCAAGTCTAAAATTTGAACAAGGTCAAAGGTCGTTGGCCTCTGAATTGCTAACGGAGGCAGAGCAAACCCAGCTGTGGAGTTTCTGGAAGGGTTAGCAGTTACACAACGGTGTTACACACATATCTGTTACACAACGGTGTTACACACACATCTGTTACACAACGGTGTTACACACACATCTGTTACACAACGGTGTTACACACATATCTGTTACACAACGGTGTTACACACACATCTGTTACACAACGGTGTTACACACACATCTGTTACACAACAGTGTTACACACACATCTGTTACACATATATCTGTTATACATACATATGTTACACATGCAGCTTCAGACAGGATTCAAGGTCCAACAAGCACCTCTTCGTTTTGGTTATGTGTTTATGTAGACTTTTTAAACACTAAGATAAATGTTGCCATATAAAACGATATTATGTGAGCACATTTCAGAGATGTTTATGAAGAACACAAGTACAGTGTTCAAAGACGGGGAGTGTTAAATACCTTTATGAATCTTAATCACATGGGTGTGAAACAAGTGTATGCAGTGAGATGAAAAAACACATGTTCAGTCCATCTATGATATTCTACTTATCCGTCCATATTCTCTCTGTGTTCTATAGTGAGACAGTTCAGGTGTGTCAGACTCACCTGTGATAAGGCAGTGGAACAAGCCCTCTCAGCTGTTTTACTGTGTGAGTTAGGCAAACATTCATCATTTATATTTGAAAAAATAACTATGATTTAAAGTTCAATTATTGGGGTAATAGGCATCATATGTTGATGATAATACATTGGTCATATTTGGACGAGAACAATACAATTAAACAGAAGCAAAACCACACATTTAAAAAAACCTTTCCATGGACTAGAGGACTGTCAGGGGTTGTGGAACAACTGGCTGCTGGAGGAAATGTGAGGAGAAAACCAAACCCTGGTAGAAACCAAACCCAAGTAGATACCAAACCCTGGTAGAACCCAAACCCTGGTAGAAACCAAACCCAAGTAGATACCAAACCCTGGTAGAAACCAAACCCATGTAGAAACCAAACCCTGGTAGAAACCAAACCCTGGTAGAACCCAAACCCTGGTAGAAACCAAACCCATGTAGAAACCAAACCCTGGTAGAACAAAAACCATAACCCAGAAACCAAACCCACACAGAAACCAAACCATAACCCAGAAACCAAACCCACACAGAAACCAAACCCTGGTAGAAACCAAACACTAACCCAGAAACCAAACTCTGCACCTTATTCAAAGTCATTCATATAAAAATGCAAAAAGTCAAAATGCATATTTATGACACTGAAAGAAAAGGGGTTTAGTTCTTTGAAAAGTCCGTCTTATAAAGAGATTAGCAAAATATGTGAAGCGTCTGAGGTACAGCAGGGGTTTTAAAAAATCTCTCCAGACTTCACGTCCATTATGCTCAACAGACATTACAGAGTGAGCAGCAATAGAAACACACACACACACACACACACACACACACACACACACACACACACACACACACACACACACACACACACACACACACACAGCAGTGTGCACAAACTTACACACACACATCTGCATGCATACACACACACACACACACACACACACACACACACACACACACACACACACACACACACACACACACACACACGCTGTAGGCTCATTTATAACTATCGTTCAGCTGCATCCTGCTGACCCGTCCATGTTTGCCCTCTCTCTTCTGGCGAAACATCACTCCGGAAGGTTCTGGGAACACTTACTAAGGGACCATGACTTTAAATATATCAGTCCTATTGTCTAGTTTGATGCTATATTTATAAAAGCAGCTTCTCTCATACTGTGGCTGGCACAAACTAGCAAGAGTTTCCTCCACTCTCACGACTTGTCAAGGCAGCTGGACTGGGTGGTGGTTTTCAACAGAGCTTGTTGACAGTGAACTGCAGAAGGTCCTCCAGGTCAGAGGTGGCGCTGTTCTGCTCGCTCAGTGATCAGTTGCTGTCTTTCCGTAGGCTGCGATCAGTGTGGAGGTTGTTGGGCTCTTGTGTTTTGAACTGGATGCTTGTACCATTTACAGGGCTAGTGCTGGCCAGCTGGTTCCTGGAGCCACGCCAACAACACAGGCAAGACTACATGATGGACAAAAGAAATGTTTTATATAATATACAATTATCCGTAACTGTGAATATTATTATCCATACTCACATGGACAACTGTTATTTGGCTATTTCTAAAGCAGTTTTGTTAACAGTGAATTCCTTGCAGCTGAATCTTGAATACAGAGCATGATACATCATACCACTATCTCCTTTAAGATAAAAAACACTCAGTAAAGTTCATCTTTGTTCTTCTGACTCTGATAACAGGAGGTCAGAGAGTGATACGTTTTGCTCTCCCTGTGCTCCCCCTGAACGTCTCTGGAGAGATGACAGACACGTGACGTGTTTCCCAGTCCATAAATCAACCATTTCCCATAAGAATGTGTCTAAACATCTCTGCAGATAAGACCGGCCCACTGAGCTTGGCTAATGCTAAGCATGTGTTAGCAGATTAGATGTAGCCTGTTAGCAAAGGACCAAAGAGTGCAACTCACCTTAAAGCAATTGTTGAACTTCTTGCTAACAAAGTAGAGGATGATGGGATTAATGCAGGAGTTGACACTGGCCATGTTTATGCCAAGATAGTCCAGGATCAACAGGAAACTGAAAGGCATCAGCAACAGATCCACAGTCATCACCTGCTCTGAAGATACAGCTACAGTACCAGGATTATTCTTGTGAAAATAAGAGTAACATCAGGCTGCCAATCTGAACACACTCACTCCCTCACACACTCACTCACACTCACTCACTCACTCACTCACTCACTCACACACTCACTCCCTCACACACTCACTCCCTCACACACTCACTCACTCCCTCACTCACACTCACTCACACTCACTCACACACTCACTCACTCACTCACTCACTCACTCACTCACTCACTCACACTCACACTCACTCACTCACTCACTCACTCACTCACACACTCACTCACACACACTCACTCACACACACTCACTCACTCACTCACACACTCACTCCCTCACTCACACTCACTCACACTCACTCACACACTCACACTCACTCACTCACTCACTCACACACACACACTCACACTCACTCACTCACACACTCACTCACTCACACTCACTCACTCACTCACACACTCACTCACACACACTCACTCACACACACTCACTCACTCACACACTCACTCACTCACACTCACACTCACACTCACTCACTCACTCACTCACTCACACACACTCACTCACACACACTCACTCACTCACTCACTCACTCACTCACTCACTCACTCACTCACTCACTCCCTCACACACTCACTCCCTCACTCACACTCACTCACTCACACTCACTCACACACTCACTCACACACTCACACACTCACACACTCACTCACTCACTCACTCACTCCCTCACACACTCACTCCCTCACTCACACTCACTCACTCACTCACTCACTCACTCACTCACTCACACACTCACTCACTCACTCACACACACTCACTCACTCACTCACACACTCACACACTCACTCACTCACACACTCACTCACTCACACACTCACACACTCACACACTCACACACTCACTCACACACTCACTCACTCACTTGTATAAGTCACAGCGTCTTTCATCATAGGGGTCATCCATGTACATCTTCAGGATTCTGCCCAGGTGCAGGGGGAACCAGCAGAAGGCGAAGATGAGCACCATGCAGAAGACGGCCTTCGCCACCTCCCGCCTCTGGAGACCACAGACACGCCCACTGTGACGTCACAACACGCCCACTGTGATGCCACGGGGGGGGGGGACGACAGAGTTCTGTGGCTGATGTAATACCCACGCAAGGGTTACGAGTCTGTTCAGTGCATTCTCAGACATGTCAGATCGGATCTCGGGTCAGACTGCACTGAAGTGTCCAATTACAATACCTGTATGTAGACTGTGGTCATATGTGAGATTTATGTACATTTTGTAAACTCTGTGGTCAGATGTGAGAGTAACCTACGTCCATTGCTGACACAAGGGTGACGGTGCTGGCAAACGGAGTGAGGTGTGACGATCTCACTCCTACTCAAGACTAACGGTACCAATCAGTTCTTTCCACTCCTTACTTTTAGACGTTTGTAACATGGTGAAAGTTTTAGTTTAGTTGGACAAGGTCCAATATGTAATTACTTATTTTTCCTGATACTGGTTAAGTGAATGAAACTAGTTGTTAACTTTTCCACTAACCAACAGTGAGATATGGAGAGACCCTGGCCAGATGTGAGGTTCATTGGATGTTGACTCTGGTTAAATGTGAGATTTGCTATTCTCATGCAATGTTGTAATTAAGACAAATTGCACAAAATGTGTGCAAAAGAAGCTCTAATTTCTTGCTAAACAAACAGTTCATTTAACCCTGAAATTGAAGCCTCTTTTCTAATTATGCTCCTTGGCATTCTTCTGCTCAGCTTTGAAGTCTGTGTTTCCTTGAAGTCTTTATTTCCTTTGGCATGGACCCCTAGTTCAAACATTACCCTGTTTGGGGTATTTCTGAAACAGTTTCCTGTGTGCAAGAATTGAAACTCTGGCCAGATCTATGTGCACCTAACTGAGCTCTGAGAGCAATGCAGAATAGATCCATTCTGGAAAAGATCTTTTTCAGAGTGTGCTAGTAAAAATCCCAAATAACCCTCCATAATTAAATGGTAACATTCAGTTTCATATTAGAAGTGCATGCATTTTGGTATGTGATAATAGAGAGGGTGAGAGGGGTGAGAGGGGTGAGGGGGGTGAGAGAGGGTGAGGGGTTGAAAGGGTGAGGGGGTGAGAATGTGACAGGGGTGAGAGGGGGTGAGAAGGGGTGAGAGCGTGAGAGGGGGTGAGAGGGGCTGAGAGAGTGAGAGGGGCTGAGAGGGGGTGAGAACGTGACAGGGGTGAGAGGGGGTGAGAGCGTGAGAGGGGGTGAGAGGGGCAGCTCGCCTGTTTGAGGTGGTCACTCAGGGCGATCCGCAGGCTTCCTCTTCTGTGGGTGAGCATCTCCAGGGTCATCAGAGTGTAGAAGAAGGCAGTGCAGACCAACGGAGCACAGAAGTAAAGACCAAAGAGCCACCAGACCTTCACATCCACATAAAACTGGGGAGAGACAACATCATCCAGACCAGCAGAGATGTTTTAGACCAGCAGAGATTTTTCAGACCAGCAGATATGTTTCAGTCTAGCAGAGATGTTTCAGACAAGTAGGGGCTGTTCATATTTGATTACATTGTTAAAATCCTTATAAATATATATATAGCTATTTCTGATACTGACAAAAACACATCATACAATGTGGTAATAATTATACATTCCTAGTATACCAGCTACTTGATATACGACTAATATACTGTAAGACCCCTTTAATCAAACAACTTTGCAAATTGCTTGTAGAAAGATTTGTATTCTGATTAAGAAATGGAAGAAGTTTGAACATATGTGTGTGACTCTATGGATCTGACTACTAGCCCCAGTGACTGTGGCCCTTGGCTTGCTCACTGGGGGCTAGGACTCGGACACTTGTAAAGCTGCTTTGTGACAACAACTGTTGTAAAAAGCGCTATATAAATAAAATTTGATTGATTGATGTGATCAAGCACCACAGTTGTGCGGAGGGGCCGGGGGAGTGATGAGGGGAGTGATGAGGGGAGTGATCAGTGGAGTGATCAGTGGAGTGATGAGGGGAGTGATCAGGGGAGTGATGAGGGGAGTGATGAGGGGAGTGATCAGTGGAGTGATCACTGGAGTGATCACTGGAGTTCTACATGTTGGGTGTAGTTCTATATGTTGGTGTAGTTCTACATGCTGGGTGTAGTTCTATATGCTGGGTGTAGTTCTATATGCTGGGTGTAGTTCTACATGCTGGGTGTAGTTCTATATGCTGGGTGTAGTTCTACATGTTGGGTGTAGTTCTATATGCTGGGTGAAGTTCTACATGCTGGGTGTAGTTCTACATGTTGGGTGTAGTTCTATATGCTGGGTGTAGTTCTACATGCTGGGTGTAGTTATATATGTTGGGTGTAGTTCTACATGCTGGGTGTAGTTCTACATGCTGGGTGTAGTTCTATATGCTGGGTGTAGTTCTACATGTTGGGTGTAGTTCTATATGCTGGGTGTAGTTCTATATGCTGGGTGTAGTTCTACATGCTGGGTGTAGTTCTACATGTTGGGTGTAGTTCTATATGCTGGGTGTAGTTCTACATGCTGGGTGTAGTTCTATATGCTGGGTGTAGTTCTACATGCTGGGTGTAGTTCTATATGCTGGGTGTAGTTCTATATGCTGGGTGTAGTTCTACATGCTGGGTGTAGTTCTACATGTTGGGTGTAGTTCTATATGCTGGGTGTAGTTCTACATGTTGGGTGTAGTTCTATATGCTGGGTGTAGTTCTACATGTTGGGTGTAGTTCTATATGCTGGGTGTAGTTCTATATGCTGGGTGTAGTTCTACATGCTGGGTGTAGTTCTATATGTTGGGTGTAGTTCTACATGCTGGGTGTAGTTCTACGTGTTCCGCTCATCCCCATTCGGGGGGGGGGGGGGGGGGGGGGGGGGGGGGGGGGTGGGGGTGGCGAACGTAACACTCGTGACGGAGTGTTTTTTCAATAGCCCTGAAATAAATGCTCCGGTTTAAAATTAATTATCCCATCAAAATTAATACATTTTTTTTGGGTCCGTATCCAGTTAATCAGGAATGAGATTGGGTCCAGACAAGACTGCATTTGGGTCCGGATCCGCTAGTTGAGGACCTCTGGTGTAGTGTATAGTGTGTAGTGTAGTCTATAGTGTAGTGTATTGTGTGTAGTGTAGTGTGATGTGTAGTGTATAGTGTGTAGTGTAGTGTATTATATAGTGTGTAGTGTAGTATATAGTGTAGTGTATAGTGTGTAGTGTAGTCTATATTCTATAGTGTAGTGTATAGTGTGTAGTGTAGTCTATAGTGAATTCTATAGTGTAGTGTATAGTGTGTAGTGTAGTCTATATTCTATAGTGTAGTGTATAGTGTGTAGTGTAGTCTATATTCTATAGTGTAGTGTATAGTGTGTAGTGTATAGTATAGTGTGTAGTGTAGTCTATAGTATAGTGTAGTGTAGTTTAATGTGTCATGTATAGTGTGTAGTGTAGTGTATAGTATGTAGTGTAGTATATAGTGTGTAGTGTAGTGTAATGTGTAGTGTAGTGTGTAGTGTAGTGTGTTGTGTAGTGTATTATATATAGTGTGTAGTGTTGTGTATAGTGTCTAGTGTAGTCTAAAGTGGAGTGTATAGTCTGTAGAGTAGTGTATAGTGTATTGTATAGTGTGTTGTGTAGTCTATAGTGTAGTGTATAGTGTGTAGTGTAATGTGTAGTGTAGTGTATACTGTGTAGTGTAGTGTATACTGTGTTTTGTAGTGTGTAATGTATTGTATATAGTGTGTAGTGTATAGTGTGTAGTGTATTGTATAGAGTGTAATGTAGTGTATAGTGTGTTGTGTAGTGTGTAGTGTATTGTATATAGTGTGTAGTGTAGTGTATAGTGTCTAGTGTAGTCTATAGTGGAGTGTATAGTGTCTAAAGTAGTGTGTAGTGTAGTGTATTGTATATAGTGTGTAGTGTATAGTGTGTAGTGTATTGTATAGTGTGTAGTGTAGTGTATAGTGTGTAGTGTAGTGTATAGTGTGTTGTGTAGTGTGTAGTGTATTGTATATAGTGTGTAGTGTAGTGTATAGTGTGTTGTGAAGTGTATAATGTGTTGTGTAGTGTGTAGTGTATTGTATATAGTGTATAGTGTATTGTATAGTGTGTAGTGTAGTGTATAGTGTGTAGTGTAGTGTATAGTGTGTATAGAATAGAATAGAATGCCTTTTATTGTCACTATACACAGTACAGTGAAATTGTAGCAGCTCCTCCAGTGCAGTAGCAAAAACACCATAAAACACAGTAAATAACACACAGTAAAAAATACACAGTAGGTACACGATTAGAATTTACAATATAAATATAAATATTGCACAGTGGAATATAAATATTGCATAAATATTGACTAGTGTACTCTATAGTGGAGTGTATAGTGCGTAGAGTAGTGTATAGTGTGTAGTGTAGTGTATAGTGTCCAGTGTAGTGTATAGTGTGTAGTGTAGTGTATAGTGTCCAGTGTAGTCAGTGTAGTGGAGTGTATAGTGCGTAGAGTAGTGTCTAGTGTGTAGTGTAGTGTAGTGTATAGTGTCCAGTGTACTCTATAGTGGAGTGTATAGTGCGTAGAGTAGTTTATAGTGTGTAGTGTAGTGTAGTGTATAGTGTCCAGTGTAGTCTATAGTGGAGTGTATAGTGCGTAGAGTAGTGTCTAGTGTGGAGAGGCTGTATTGCCCTGGTTTGGCAGTGAGGTGTTACCTGCATGAATGCAGACTCAGGTTTCAACATACACGTGCGGTGTGTGACGTTGCGGTATTCGAAGGGCACGATGTCAAACACCACCGCCTCCGGCACTGCCAGGATGATTGACAGCACCCAGATGCCGAAGATTTCAATGGCGGTGACCAAGGGAATACCCACCCCCTGGACACGACTCCACGAGACTACGGCCCTGTACCTTCAACAGGTATCGAAACACACTGTCAGAACACACTCCTCTCATCCTACTACACCAAGCAGCACTGGCACTGTCAGAACCATCATCAGAACACACTCAACACACTCACCATAACACACTCAACATCACAACAAAATCATCAGAACACACTCAACACACTCACCATAAGAACACAATCATCAGAACACACTCAACACACTCACCATAAGAACACAATCATCAGAACACACTCAACACACTCACCATAAGAACACAATCATCAGAACACACTCAACACGCTCACCATAAGAACACAATCATCAGAACACACTCAACACGCTCACCATAAGAACACAATCATCAGAACACACTCAACACACTCACCATAAGAACAAAATCATCAGAACACACTCAACACACTCACCATAAGAACAAAATCATCAGAACACAATCACCACAGAAGTATTTTGTGGCTGTAATACAGCAGTATTTTGTGTGTTCCCTCACTGTTTTTATCCACTGTAGCAGTGAAAGCCTGAATGTCACATACTCAGGACTGGTAGAACTCCATAAATCAGTCTGACGTCAGTTAACATTCAGTTATGAGTTAACATTCATGTGTATTAATTCTGTTAGAAACATCTGAGTGGTTGCAGTCATGACTTAAAAATGATTTGAGAACAGGCACTGGAAACCGCATGACAAAAGTACTGGAGCTCTATTGCCCCGTGTGGTGTTTGCTGGAGCTCTATTGCCCTGTGTGGTGTTTGCTGGAGCTCTATTGCCCCATGTGGTGTTTGCTGGAGCTCTATTGCCCCGTGTGGTGTTTGCTGGAGCTCTATTGCCCCATGTGGTGTTTGCTGGAGCTCTATTGCCCTGTGTGGTCTTTGTGTCCATGTTTGGGTGTTTCATCAATGCCTCTTGAGTGCATGTTTTTATGAAGTGGTACATCAAGATTTTATGTATAATTATATATTTTTCATGATCCATTTGACTATTTCTGTTGAACAACAATAGGACTACAGGACAGCAGGACTACAGGACAGCAGGACAATAGGACATCACTACTGCACCACGTGGTGTTGTGTATGTGTATATGTTAGATGTCAAAACTGTATACCAGAAATAAAAGACCGTCAGACTGAGGGGAAGAGCAGCTCAAACGTACAGCGCGGTTGAATCATATTTCATATTGTACTGCTTACATATTCTCTTGATACTTTGCCAGCTGCAGTTTTCAAAAACATATTCAACTCTGCCACAACTGGTGTGCTTCCTGTAGCTAATGGCCACTCCTATTAGCACATTCCTAAAACCAGGGTCTGTGTTGTCCCACGTCCCTCTAACAGCCGCCATTAAGACACTAGCAAGAAGACACTCCCTGTTTCTGCACACAACTACAGATGTAGGTCCACTCAGTAGAACCAAGCAAACATTTCTCAGAGGGTAAATGACCATCTTGAGAAAGTCCAGTCACATCGTCTGACCCTGTTGGGTTAAGATAAGGGTTAGGGTTAAGGTAGGGTTATGATTAGCATTAGGCTAGGGTTAGGCGTGAGGTTTTATTCTATCTCTACATGCTCTAATTAGTGCAAATTCTACTGCACAACAAAATGTCCTGATTTCAACAAAATGTCCTGATTTGCAGGAAGATACACTTTACACTTTCTCACTTTATGATAACAGGCCAACAGACAATTACACTCCACCATGTCATACTAATGGCATAAATAACAGGGTGAGACAACCGAATAAAGACAAAAGACAAGTTAATATCCTGTACATTTGACATGAGGGAGCATCCCGTTAGAATAAGTGCAGTGGGCCAACTACGCCTATTTAATCCAGAACTACTGAACAATTCAGAAGTCTCAGCACGTTTAATAGAGTCTAATCACATCTTTACTAGCCAAATCAGATCAATCACCAAAACAGCTTCCTAGTCATCTTACATGGTAAGAATTAAATTCCATCTATATGGAAACAGAAGCTTACAGAGAAAGAGCAGTCAGGCACTGAGACACACTGGGACAAGTCTCAACACAGACTCATCAGGGACTCAGTGATAATGACTCAACACAGACTCATCAGGGACTCAGCGATAATGACTCAACACAGGCTCATCAGGGACTCAATAATAATGACTCAACACAGACTCATCAGGGACTCAATAATAATGACTCAACACAGGCTCATCAGGGACTCAGTGATAATGACTCAACACAGACTCATCAGGGACTCAGCGATAATGACTCAACATAGACTCATCAAGGACTCAGCGATAATGACTCAACAGACTCATCAGGGACTCAGCGATAATGACTCAACACAGACTCATCAGGGACTCAGCGATAATGACTCAACACAGGCTCATCAGGGACTCAATAATAATGACTCAACACAGACTCATCAGGGACTCAATAATAATGACTCAACACAGGCTCATCAGGGACTCAGTGATAATGACTCAACACAGACTCATCAGGGACTCAGCGATAATGACTCAACACAGGCTCATCAGGGACTCAGCGATAATGACTCAACAGACTCATCAGGGACTCAGCGATAATGACTCAACACAGACTCATCAGGGACTCAGTAATAATGACTCAACACAGGCTCATCAGGGACTCAGTAATAATGACTCAACACAGGCTCATCAGGGACTCAGCGATAATGACTCAACACAGGCTTATCAGGGAGTCAGCGATAATGACTCAACACAGACTCATCAGGGACTCAGCGATAATGACTCAACAGACTCATCAGGGACTCAGCGATAATGACTCAACACAGACTCATCAGGGACTCAGCGATAATGACTCAACACAGGCTCATCAGGGACTCAGCGATAATGACTCAACATAGACTCATCAAGGACTCAGTAATAATGACTCAACACAGGCTCATCAGGGACTCAGCGATAATGACTCAACACAGACTCATCAGGGACTCAGCGATAATGACTCAACACAGGCTCATCAGGGACTCAGTAATAATGACTCAACACAGACTCATCAGGGACTCAGCGATAATGACTCAACACAGACTCATCAGGGACTCAGCGATAATGACTCAACACAGACTCATCAGGGACTCAGCGATAATGACTCAACACAGACTCATCAGGGACTCAGCGATAACAGGGACTCAGTAATAATGACTCAACACAGACTCATCAGGGACTCAGCGATAATGACTCAACACAGACTCATCAGGGACTCAGTGATAATGACTCAACACAGACTCATCAGGGACTCAGCGATAATGACTCAACACAGGCTCATCAGGGACTCAATAATAATGACTCAACACAGACTCATCAGGGACTCAATAATAATGACTCAACACAGGCTCATCAGGGACTCAGTGATAATGACTCAACACAGACTCATCAGGGACTCAGCGATAATGACTCAACATAGACTCATCAAGGACTCAGCGATAATGACTCAACAGACTCATCAGGGACTCAGCGATAATGACTCAACACAGACTCATCAGGGACTCAGCGATAATGACTCAACACAGGCTCATCAGGGACTCAGCGATAATGACTCAACATAGACTCATCAAGGACTCAGTAATAATGACTCAACACAGGCTCATCAGGGACTCAGTGATAATGACTCAACACAGGCTCATCAGGGACTAATTAATAATGACTCAACACAGACTCATCAGGGACTCGGTGATAATGACTCAACACAGACTCATCAGGGACTCGTGTTAATAACTCAACAGTTTGACACTGCAGCTATGTTCTGTTGAACTTTGGCCAGTGCTGAGAAACCTTCATTATGACAACTGGAGTTTATGTAACCTGTCTGAATGACTGATGGCCACCTTCCAGTGTCTAGACTTGTAGTCAGTGAAAAACTCTCATCAGATTATTACTAATTTCATGCTGAACTGGTCCTCATTTGTTAATGTTGTGTGTGAACTGACATTAACCAGTTTGAAAAAAAAATTTGGCTGAACTTTGTGGAATTGCTTGAACACTAAATGTATCAATTTCTACAATAAAAATATTTATAATGAGTAAATATTTAAATGTGTGGGACATGTTTCTTTAGCTGTGTGTCTCAACCCACAGTAAAGCTGAGGGTTATAAGAATTCTCGTTCTTTTGTAATTTGAGGAGAGAGGTATTGAGATCACGTCAGCTGTCCTTAAAAACTGCATGGGCCTCTCTGATTGGGCCATTCTGATTGGGCCACTCCTATTGGGCCGCTCCAATTGGGCCACTCCAATTGGGCCACTCTGATTGGGCCACTCTGATTGGCCGGATGCCTGACTAGCCCACATCCTGCCCATCTTCCCCAGTCTGCTCTCCACCCTAAATGAGGAGTAACACCCTCCATCATGGGAACTGATGTGTCAGAGACTACAGCCTGAAGATGTTGATTCTCACTTCTCACGACACGAGTTTGCGTTGGGTGTCGAGCGAGTCACACAGGAAATAAGTGAAACAGATAGTAAATTAGTGTGAATTTACTCTATACTGCACACAAAGTCACATCACTATTATATTATTACATTTAAATCTGTTTCAACCAAGTCTAGTGGAGCAGTGCAGACAAACCTCTGTTAGACTCTGCTCGGGGTTACATGTGTAATAAAGTCTAGGAGGTGAGGAGACATGTCGCTAGTTCAGCTGAGAACATCCCTCACTCACAGCAGCACGACATGGTCCTGACTAAGAAGAGGCCAGACACCAATGAGAATGTGAAAGACACAGTAGTGAGTAGGGTTATGTGTTCAGTAGTGAGTAGTGTTATGTGTTCAGTAGTGAGTAGGGTTGTGTGTGTAGTGTTGAGTAGGGTTATGTGTTCAGTGGTGAGTAGGGTTATGTGTTCAGTGGTGAGTAGGGTTGTGTGTGTAGTGTTGAGTAGGGTTATGTGTTCAGTGGTGAGTAGTGTTGTGTGTGCGGTAGTGAGTAGGGTTGTGTATTCAGTGGTGAGTAGGGTTATGTGTTCAGTGGTGAGTAGGGTTATGTGTTCAGTGGTGAGTAGGGTTGTGTGTTCAGTTGTGAGTAGGTTTGTGTGTTCAGTTGTGAGTAGGTTTGTGTGTTCAGTTGTGAGTAGGGTTGTGTGTTCAGTGGTGAGTAAGGTTGTGTGTTCAGTGGTGAGTAGGGTTATATGTTCAGTGGTGAGTAGGGTTATATGTTCAGTGGTGAGTAGGGTTATGTGTTCAGTGGTGAGTAGGGTTGTGTGTTCAGTGGTGAGTAGGGTTGTGTGTTCAGAAGTGAGTAGGGCTATGTGTTCAGTGGTGAGTAGGTTTGTGTGTTCAGTGGTGAGTAGGTTTGTGTGTTCAGTGGTGAGTAGGGTTGTGTGTTTAGTGGTGAGTAGGGTTGTGTGTTCAGTGGTGAGTAGGGTTGTGTGTAATGCATTAGGCTTATTAGCACACAGCTTAACAAGTGATTAAACACATTATGGATTGAAGAATAAAACATGAGGGTATAAAACATTCATCCTTTTTTATGTCATCAGGATTTTTACAGTAAACATTTAACATACTACAATACTACTGTAGATAATCTCAGGGAGGACTAGGACATGGTGACAGGTGGCAGGAAGACAGGGGACATGTGTCCTACCTGTCCACGCTGAGAGCACACAGGTTGAGGATGGTGATGCCTACAGAGGCTTTCTGGATGAAGGGCACCAGCTTGCAGAGGAAACGCCCAAAGGAGACGTCGTTCAGTGGCCATCTTCTCATCAGGAGCTTCAAGGGGTGGAGGAGGGAAAAAGGAATCAAATATATATGTTTTCGTTCATTACTGCCTTTGACTGAATAGATCAATCAACATTTAGTTAAAATAAATCCAAGAACAAACTATACTTGTTTTGGTTCATTTGAATATATTAGCATATAAATATATTTCTCCATCAAAGCTTCAGCATAAAAGCTGAAATGTGCCCTGGACCTTCAGATCAGATCATTCCACGCATGCAAATTTTGATGCTGTTTTAGTGCACCTCCCCTCCTGATGGCTATGAATGGCTCTCTGTGTGTGTCCATGAAGTCGGTGTAGTGATTCGTGTGTCAGCTTATCTAATCAGGACTCATCACATCATCAGCTGTGTATACCAGAATGATCAAATCACTGTGTTCCCTATGGGCTTCTACAGGAACTAAAGAAGGACAAATAACACCTTACGCACGTACGGTCATGGTGTTTGGAGAGCAGTGCTCTATGAATAGGAGCTGGCCTTTGTTATCCAGAATGAAGGAGAGAGAGAGGGAGAGAGAGAGAGAGAGAGAGAGAGAGAGAGAGAGAGAGATAACTACAGGAGGAGACTCCGCCTAGTGCATCCTGATTGCTTGTGTTTACACACAACCCTGCAGTTCAACACTGGGCTACAGCTACAGTGTGTGTTGATTGGGGAGTCTATGTGGCGTGTGTGCGCGTGTGTGCGCGCGTGTGTGTGTGTGTGTGTGTGTGTTGATTGAGGGATGGGATTGTATTTCTGTGTGGGGATATGTGTGCGTTTCTGTGTGGTGTGTGGAGATGTGTGTGCGTTTCTGTGTGGTGTGTGGAGATGTGTGTAAGGATGTGTGTGTTGACTGGTGGAAGGGGGAGTGGTTTGTGTGGTATGTGGGGATGTGTGAGTGAGTGAGTGAGTGAGTGAGTGAGTGAGTGAGTGAGTGAGTGAGTGAGTGAGTAAGAGAATTGTGCATCTATTATATTGGAAATTGTATATATGCCAAATAATTATCAATTATCAAAACATTGTATAAATATTCAACTTTTCAAATCCATTGAGTGAATGAAAGTATCCACATCTTACACTTTTAAACATTAAAATCCTGAGTCCAACATTACACTTCAGAATGATAATGTTCCCTTTCAGTCCATGTTTGGTTGTGATCAGAGTTTTTCTTGTTCTCCTCCCATAAGTATATGGACACATATTGTAGTTTTAGCTCTTAAGCACTGAATTTGAAACCAAACTGCAGTAATGTCAGAGTGAGGAAGATCTTTACTTTAAAGAGTAAAGAGTAATTACTTACACAATACACTCAACCACCACGATACACTCAACCACCACATGTCTATGGTGTCTTACCTTATAGACAGTGATGGGGATGTCTATGGTGATGTAGATGAGGTCTCCAAGGGCCAGACTGGCGATCAGGGCGTTGGGTCCGTTCCTCATGCATTTGTGTTGGTAGATAATTCTGAGCAGGGTGGCGTTACCCACCATCCCCACCACGAACACCAAGCAGGCGATGAATGTGTTGATGACCTTGAATGTTTCACTGATGGAAGGAGGCACTGGACAGGACTTTGGACGTTTCCCAGCAGGATGCCTTGTGCCGTTGTCTACCAAAACCTGCGTGGAGTCCGGCTGCAGGCCACGGTGCGTGGTGACGCACGGCGGTAGACAGCTGGAAGTCTCCTCTGTGTGGTTTATCTGAGTCATTCCACCAGCGGCCATGACAGCCATTAGCAACAGCATGTGTAAGGTTGTAGGAATCATTGCAGAACACATTCCACACTGTGACTCGCAGATAAGGAGATAAGAGTCCAATTATACACTCGTCTGGACTGAAGGGCGAGAGAATAAACAAACACGGTGCATCAGTCAGGAGTCATTTACAGCAAAATCACCTTACGCTTCTATTTTCACTTTTTGTCATTGTTACTTTCCCTCGATGGAACAATACACAGAAACACTGGAGCACAGGCCTCAGAATCAAAGAGAATTGTTTAAAAGTACAGCAGCAGAACTCTGCAACTTCCTCGCAACCTCAAACAGGATGTAGTGAAGGACCACAGATGGAGAGTGTCAGCACGCGTTACAGACACTCCGGGATGAGCTGTCTTTCCCATCATCCCCTGCAAGCTCCCATCAGTGTTGGCATGGCGATAATGGCACACAGCACAGTGCCAAGCCTGTTTTTCCAGGTTTTCTCATTTTCTTTCTAATTTTTGCACCTCATACACAATGTTGAGTGTACCTCATAAACAATGTTGAGTGTACCTCATACACGGTGTTGAGTGTACCTCATAAACAGTGTTGAGTGTACCTCATACACAGTGTTTAGTGTACCTCATACACAGTGTTTAGTGTACCTCATACACGGTGTTGAGTGTACCTCATACACGGTGTTGAGTGTACCTCATACACAGTGTTGAGTGTACCTCATACACAGTGTTGAATGTACCTCATACACAGTGTTGAGTGTACCTCATACACAGTGTTGAGTGTACCTCACACGCAGTGTTTAGTGTACCTCATACACAGTGTTGAGTGTACCTCATACACAGTGTTGAGTGTACCTCATAAACGGTGTTGAGTGTACCTCATAAACAGTGTTGAGTGTACCTCATACACAGTGTTGAGTGTACCTCATACACAGTGTTGAGTGTACCTCAAACAGTGTTGAGTGTACCTCATACACAGTGGAGTGTACCTCATACACTGTGTTGAGTGTACCTCATACACAACCTCATACAGTGTTGAGTGTACCTCATAAACAGTGTTTAGTGTACCTCATACACAGTGTTGAGTGTACCTCATACACAGTGTTGAATGTACCTCATACACTGTGTTGAGTGTACTTCACACAGTGTTGAGTGTATTTCACACACAGTGTTGAGTGTATCTCATACGCAGTGCTGATTTACTCAACCAACACACTGCCTGTGCTTCTAATTCTAGCCTGCAGGTAAATGACAACTGAGAGGTTCATCAACGATAACTCAAGCACACACAGGTTAAAGACGACAAACACAGCTAAATCTTCCTTCAGTGTCAATCAATGTGTAAAGCCTTTTAAAAATATTTAATGCACATGGACCCAGTCATGAATCTGGAGGACAAGGTTCTGTTTCTCTGCTAATTCCCCCTTACAGTGAACATGTGTCTCATAGAGCAACTACTGAAACCCACTGGAGCTTACAAAAGTCTTCATTTAGCACCTAGTACTTGAACAAAACTAGAAAATATTCCCGAAGGTAATCAATCTCCATCTCCTGCAGAACACTTCTAAATCACTTCTCTTTTCATAATCATAACATTAGAGATAAGTTACGCTTCTGAGGCAAGATTTCCTGTTCAAAGTCCCTGCTGCCACTTGGTACACAAAAAACTGTTTAGCAGACAGACCTTCAAGTAGCATCACAGTTTAGCATGGGTGTAACCCTACAGGGATCTCCGACAGCCTGTAAACTGCTCCGCTCATCAATTATAAATGGCTACTGGTTTTCACCTACCGCTCCTTAAATGTCTGCCTTCCCTCCGATCCTGTCACTCAGTCACTCAGCCAACGAGTCGGGTGAACTTTCGACTGGAGCCCCCCAGACATCTGTGGGACTTCACATGAGTAATTAACCACCTATCAAAGTATAGGAGGGTCCCATTTGGGCACCACACACCGAGGCTGTTGGGAGGTGCGAAAGAATCTGTCTCCAGCTTTTCCTGTGGAGAGTTGGTGTGTGTGTGTGAGAGAGAGAGAGACTCTGAGAGCACTTTGACTGGGTGGGATTACAGATCTCCAAACCCCCCCCCCCCCCCCCCCCCCCACTAGCCGGGGCCCCACAGGAAATGGCTGCAGCTCTCTGTAAGGCACGGACTGCCTGCCTCTCCCCACACCGCTCAGGATCACTGCAGTTCCAACAGGGCAGGAGGGGCGGGCCCTCGGCCGACAGCTCCCCTCTCTCCTCCCCTCTCTCCTCCTCCCCTCTCACCCCCTCCCCTCCTCTCTTCTCCCTTCTCTCTCTCTCTCTCAGTCTCCTTCACTCCCACTTTTCTCCCATACCCGCTCCCACTCTAACAGCAGCACAGATTACATGGTGCGTGTCTGTCTGCATACGCACTCCTCTCTGTTTAATACTGCATGATGATCGCTAAGTGAAGGAGGCAGCACACCCAAACTTTCCCTCAACTTTCACTGCCCAAAATACTCCGCAGCAGATTCTGTGCCGTTTTGCTGGGTGGTCAAACTCAGGAACATCCCGCGCCCTCTGGGTTTGTGGGCCACATGTGTGCTGGATTCTTGCCTGTGAACTCAGACCTTTTTAGGAAACTCCAGAAAATGGTAGGAAGTGTATTTCTGGACAGGCTAAAACTAAATTTCTTGGTAAAACGTCTCCAAGTCTCTTTGTGCGTCAGGGAACAACACGGAGAGCTCAGTGCCTTCATGACTACATCAGTTCCCATTACACAACCTGTGCATTAATCCTTAGCACAAATGGCCCCATTATCAATACCACAGATAAGTGCAGGAAGGCGGTGTTCAGCCAGTCTGCCCAGGAGAGGAGACGTGAGATTGTTGTATCACAGGCACTCTGCCCTAACAGGGACAGTCTGATACACACACGTGTGTGTGAAGGTGGGTTTATATATGCAGGAGATGTTCCATTAACTCTTAATTATTCATAAAGGGCCTAGTGCAGGAGCCACATTACATTCCATCTTCATTATCACGCAGGAACGAGCTTTATTTTATTTGTGCATGTCGTGGGTTGTAAACAGGGGCCTGATGGCAATGGGCCCTTTCAGCAGAGTAACACCCCCCCCACCGATACACCCCCCCCCCCCCCCCGTAAAACAATGAGTGAACTAGACTAAAGCCCATGGAGGACAGAAACAGGAAGACGCAGGAGGAGCAGACACAGATGCAGACGTGTAGATGCAGACACAGACGTGTGTCACTCAGGTCATGAGCTAGTAGCTCTGAAACATTCCTGACATTTTTTGCCTGGTTTCTATGGTGAACATCTGTGTCCAATCTAGACAGTATTTCAAAGAGACTCTTAGACATCATGTTATTGATCACTTTTTAACAACAGTAACAACAATAATAGTTATTATTATTATTATTATTATTATTATTATTATTACTACTACTACTACTACTACTACTAATAATAATAATAATAATATTGTAATTGCAACAATACACTTTTTTTTTTGTTATTATATAAAAATAATAATGTCTCCATTCTCTGGGAAAAATGGACTATTAGAGATTTTCACAGTTCTTCTTAAAACATTTTCATTTCAGCTTAAACAACACACGTTCATGCACAAATAAGCACACACAGATAGGAGACCCTGACCTAGTTACACAACACTTTCGAATTGTCTGCCAGAAGACAAAACTCAAAAAACTCAAAAACTCAAACCAGTTCACTGGAATACACTTCAGTTGCCAATTCGCCTTCTTAATATACGAATTGTGACTTAATTGGGTAATGCTAATATTTACAGCCATTTAATTTCAAAACGATTGTGTTTTCTTTAATTGTAGGCATGAATAGGTAATGTCTCTTGAATAAGTCATGGTCAACCATGGCATGTTTTATTCATCAGGATGTGATTTGCTGACTGATTTTGTTTTGCCGTACAGACGTGAACTCTGTTCCAGCACTGTCACAACTTTTGGAGGGTTGAGATGGCAACAGCGCTTCAGTTTTGAGTCTTTGTTAATCAAGGCATTAATATCTAAAGTGATGAAACCTTTACCTGGTCCCTGTGGTTTGGGGCTTTCATGTTGTTGTGTTGTTGTTGTTTTGGGCCCTTCATCTGGTATTAATGCCATTCTGTCTGAACTGGAAGATGGCAGACTGCCTGGCAACTCATGTGCTTGTTCTCTGATGGCATCTGTCGAAATGTGCTCCCTGCATATTGGTACATCCCCTGTGGGAAAACGCAGGCAGTGAAAACCCTGACAGAGAGGGGCGTAAGCGCTTTCTTAACTGGGACACTTGCACCATAGAGGGGGGGCTGTGGAACAGAGGAACCACCGACCATTTTGTGCTCAGACGTGATTGACGTAAACGCTGACTCTCAGCACGGCTTTGATTTTATAATTAACACTGTGCAGAAACAGTGACTAGCAGCACATATACATTAACAGCAGTGTGTCCAATCATGTAAAGAACACAGTGTTTGGGGTGGACAGAGATGTGTGTGGAGACACACAGCTGGAGACACATGGGAACTCCCCACTTTTCAAACAGAAGTGCAAAACGGTACATAATTCTAAATTAGCAGAAAGGATTTGATAAGTGTACAACATCTACAAGGTGCAGTAGAGAGCCATCATCAACACAATTGTGATTTTATAATTATTTTATGTTATTTTATGATTGCGTAGACAGAATCAATGTCACTTCTATTTGTAACCAAATCGCTTAGATTTCCCAATAAATTTTACTTGCTTCTGGGAACCACTATTAACTAAAAATAGTCTTTAAATAAGTTTAAAATAAGCTCTGATTAGAGAGGGTTGAGGGTAATCAACAGAATGAAGACATTGTGTTGAGCCCGTGCTGTCTCCGTGAGCTCTGGCTGGGGCGAGGCGCTCTATAGATCTATTAGTGTGGGGCGGTCCAGGAAAGGGGCTCGCAAAGGGTCATCTTCCTGTGAGACTGGCCAGGTCAAAGTTCATGAGAAGTGTTGTGACTGTCTTTACTGCACTGCAGGACTGAGATTATGACCAAGATATTCGGCTTTGAAACGATAACAAAAAATCCAGTTTTAACAGGGACAGAAACACAGGAGCTAGACGTCTGGATACTACATCTGTCTTAAAGAAGTGTATTATATTTCTGCTCTGTGTCATATGTATTTACAACATTACATCATTTTTGCGTACTTTAATATGTTTATGATTAGATATGTAATCGAAATCTAACCTTTTAAATATGCATATATTATAATTTGATTCAAAACTCTTTCTAAGCCCTATTTGTCTCTTAAAGGTTGTTGGAGTGATATTGGGCGCATAATTACCTTCAGGTTCCTGGAACACTTTATTCTGCTGACACACAGTGTGATAATGGACCCAGCACACATCCATACCTGCACCATTCTGCCAATATCACTGCTTCAAACATACACTCTGCAGACACCTTGGGATTGAAAAAGGTGGTAAAATCACGACTAAAACACACATCAGATACATCCTGGACATGTCTTATTGCTGTTTGTGCTACAGTACATTTGGAGAACACTCTTATGTTATTGAACTCATGGAAAGCTCTGTGTCACGTAAAACTGAACGAGTCCTGGGAGAGTTGTGAGTCCTGGGTGAGTGGTGTCTGTGGGTGAGTGGTGTCTGGGTGAGTGGTGTCTCTGGGTGAGTGGTGTCTCTGGGTGAGTGGTGTCTGTGCGTGAGTGGTGTCTGTGCGTGAGTGGTGTCTCTGGGTGAGTGGTGTCTGTGGGTGAGTGGTGTCTCTGGGTGAGTGGTGTCTGTGCGTGAGTGGTGTCTGTGCGTGAGTGGTGTCTGTGCGTGAGTGATGTCTCTGGGTGAGTGGTGTCTGTGCGTGAGTGGTGTCTCTGGGTGAGTGGTGTCTGTGGGTGAGTGGTGTCTGTGGGTGAGTGATGTCTCTGGGTGAGTGGTGTCTGTGGGTGAGTGGTCTCTGGGTGAGTGGTGTCTCTGGGTGAGTGGTGTCTCTGGGTGAGTGGTGTCTCTGGGTGAGTGGTGTCTGTGCGTGAGTGATGTCTGTGCGTGAGTGGTGTCTGTGCGTGAGTGATGTCTCTGGGTGAGTGGTGTCTGTGGGTGAGTGGTCTCTGGGTGAGTGGTGTCTGTGGGTGAGTGGTGTCTCTGGGTGAGTGGTGTCTGTGGGTGAGTGGTGACTCTGGGTGAGTGGTGACTCTGGGTGAGTGGTGTCTGTGGGTGAGTGGTGTCTCTGCTGTGAACCTAAATTTATTCACCTGAGCATCTCCAAATAGTAAGTGATGCTGGTGAATTGCAACACAGCTTTTCATTTTCCTTAAATAGAGTCAATCAACCAAGACGTGTCTGGAGTTCAAACGTCTGTAGTTTGGAGCCAAGTGGCTAATGTTGCTATCAACAGAACCATCTGCTCAGTAAACAGAAGCCACACTCAGCACACACTGCTCTTTCTATAACATTTTAAATAATAAACATGTTTTTAATAGGTAAATATATTTGGGTCAGTTTGTTCATAATCTGCTGTAAATCTGACCAAATCTCTGATGATTTCCAGTGATACATTTCCACAGGTCAACTTTCTGAAGTCAGATGTTCTCATCAGAAAACGCATTGATATGACTTTAGAATAGATTTCATAATGAGAAAGACATTACCCAGAACATTTTTATGACTCTAATAGCTTGATTAAACATTTCCCGTTAGACCACCACACTCCTTTGATCCATCACAAGCTAGTGTGGCCTGAGCACATAATCACAAGCATAGATTTGCTAACCATTTCAACCGCGAACCCCCAGACGGCGTTTCAACATCCCATCATCCTCGGTCATATTCATCCTTCAGCTTGAAGCAGTATGAGTTCAGTCACGCTCGATAATCACTGTCTGCTGCTGGGACTACAGGAATTGCTCTTCTGACAACCCACATTTTGCTCCCAGAGTCAGTGGTCCTGTCAGGTCTTACGGAAACATCTGCTTATGATTAGAAGGTAGCGTGCGATGATCACAGCTGCTCAAAACCAGTGGAGCGTCCATGCAGCAGCGGGCTGAACCATGGAGCCGAGGACACAGTGTCCAGTGGAAGCAGTTGTCCACGTCTTCACTCACATACATCTGCTTCCCATAGAGGGCCTAGTCTGGTCAGAATGCAGACGTTTACAAATTGAAGCAAGAGGATACAGATGAAAGCCCTGGGTGTGGAGATCTTCTATCCCATGACCTCTCTACCTCAGTTTTTGTATTATGCAGTATAGAATATTTTTCCACATATACATATGGTGTGTCACCACGCCCCACAAAAATGTTAAAGTTTTCTTAAAGCCTGGACACAAATTCATAGACTTCGTATAACCCGGCACACACATGCTTTCTGGCTTTATCACAGCAATAATAAGCACAACCAGCTGTGGGTCCTTAACATCTGACTACATCTGATTACATCTGTCTACATCTGATTACATCTGACTACATCTTACTACATCTGATTACATCTGACTACATCTGATTACATCTGACTACATCTTACTACATCTGACTACATCTGATTACATCTGATTACATCTGACTACATCTGACTACATCTGATTACATCTGACTACATCTTACTACATCTGATTACATCTGACTACATCTGACTACATCTGATTACATCTGACTACATCTTACTACATCTGATTACATCTGTCTACATCTTACTACATCTGATTACATCTGTCTACATGTCTACCTCTGATTACATCTGACTACATCTTACTACATCTGATTACATCTGTCTACATGTCTACCTCTGATTACATCTGACTATATCTGATTACATCTGATGAAGATCTGAAAAACTCTCTTAATTTCTCCTCATTCCATCCCATTCACCATATTCAGCCATCTCACAATCCATCTACTTACTCTCTCTCCTCTCACAACCCATTTACTCTATCACTCTCTCTCTCCCCTCTTTATTTCTCTCTATCAGTCTCTCCCCTCTCTTTATATATCTCTCTCTCTCCTCTCTCTCTTTATCTTTCTCTCTCTCCCTATCTCTCTCTCCCCCTCCCTCCCTCTCTCTCTGTCGACTTGTATCTATCATTTATGTAACTATCTTCATTGTGACATGTGACGCACCAAGCCTGGATGTTAGCATTAGCATGGAGTAATTTTAGAAAACGTTCTCTCTTGCTTCATCTGATCTCAGCTCAGTAGACAGACCTTAGAGGTCAGCTTTGGGCCTGCTGTTTCCCCACTGCTATAGACACTGCTATAGACACTGATTGGCTCAGGCCTAAAATTGCTTATCCAATGACAACATACTGCAAACTTGCCCAACTCAATGTGGGAAGGTTATTTTTCACTCAAAATTTTATTTTTTTTATGACTGCAGTGCTGGACATGGTGTTGTTTTAAGGAAATTCCAGTACTCCAAGGAAAACAGAATAATATATATCAGGTTACTGAACTCTATTTAGAAATGAATGGTCATTTGACAGTTCTGACGTTCTAATTTCTTTGTGCCAGTCTAAATAGATCAGATGCAAAACATGCATTAAAGTGTGAAGTGAGGAAGAAGATTTATCCGGGCACTGAGAATAACCTCGTTATTACTATAATCACCTGGAATAACCTCGTTATTACTATAATCACCTTGAATAACCTCGTTATTACTATAATCACCTTGAATAACATCATTATTACTATAATCACCTGGAATAACCTCGTTATTACTATAATCACCTGGAATAACCTCATTATTACTATAATAGTGTTAATAGTTTTCATCAACTAACCTTTTTTTCATGACGAAAACGAGACAATAACTAAATAAAAACTATACGAAGGAATAAAAACGATGACAAAATTAATGGACATTTTCATCAACGAATAAAAACGAGATGAAAATATTGGCCACGACGACATTCAATCAGATCTGATTTAGTTTAGTGAAAGGTAGGGATAAGTTAAGAAGAGGCTGGACAAACCGGGTAACCGTCCAATCAGTACTAACGTCTTCACAACACACAACCCGGGAAGACCAAACCAGCCTGTGAACTGTGGCCACTCATGAAATTCAACTCGAAGTTAACTCGACAATGTCAGCAGGGAGAAAGATAAGAGGCAATATATGGACACATTTCTCCTTTGACTTTGAGAAAAAGAAGACGTGTGTAAACCATGTGGGACGATGATGTTGGGAAAAATACGACAAATGAAACGACATCTGCGGGCTATGGCATTGTTGTTTTTATGGCACCCAGTTTTATATAGAATGTAATATGTATTGTTCATAACAAACTTCATATGTTTTCAGGTAGAGCGGGCCTACTGGTCATCAATGTTTTGTTATTGTTATGCTCAATAACTATAAGTTCAGGTCAATAAAGTTGTTTGGAAATCTGTTTTTGTATATATTGCACATACAAACAATAATATTCTATAACTGGTTAATAAAGTGTATATAATGACTATTACACCATTTATATTTTAGTCAAGTAAATTCTTTTGATAATTAGTCGACTAAAACTAGACTAAGACTAAAAACAAATCCAATGACTAAATTATAACTAAAACTAAATACATTTTAGTCAAAAGACTAAGACTAAAACTAAATCAAAAATTGCTGTCAAAATTAACACTGTACTATAATCACCTGGAATAACCTCGTTATTACTATAATCACCTGGAATAACTTTGTTATTACTGTAATCAGCTGCAATTACCTCTTTATTACTGTAATCACCTGGAATGACATTGTTATTACTGTAATCAGCTGGAATGACTTCGTTATTACTGTAAATTTATATGTGCCATATTTTTGTCAATTGTTATTTTTTCACCGCATTTGTCCTTCGCTTCTAACCCATCTGTGCAGTTAGAACACACACACACACACACACACACACACACACACACACACACACACACACACACACACACACACACACACACAACACACTAGTGATTACAAGGGGGCTGTGGATCACACGAGCCCACACGAGCCTGCTTGGGGAGCAGTTGGGGTTAAGTCCCTTGCTCAAGGGCACCTCAGACATGGCCTCAGACCTGGGAATCGAACCCACTACCCTCCGGTCGCAAGACCAGTTCCCTACCACTAGGCCATGACTGCCCCATGACTGTTATTACTGTAATCACCTGGAATGGGTTAGGGTTGGTACATTTTTGTTGTACCTAAATGCTGAGATGTGTGATCTGCAGTCCTGCAGTGCAGGGTTGTCCCATCAGAGGCCTGGAGTAGTCAGGGAGTGACAGACCTGTCAACGTCCTGAGGTTTGTGAGCAGGATAAAGAGGCATGTAGGGGGTGGTAGTCGCTGGGGTGCGTTGGTGTACATATCATCTGGAAATGATTCTGGCACAAAGGAAGCTACAAACATAGCAAAGAGTGAATATTCTCACAAGAAACTGTGTACAGCAATGAAACTCAGCCAGAGTCCAGCCAGCAGGACCAGGTGGGTTTATTATAAATGTCTCATCAGCGGCTGAAACATGAAAACACGTCCTAGTTCAATCTTGTTACATGGGCCTGAAATGCTTGTAAAACTTACACTCACACTAAAGATAGATTTTGAAAATTAATATCCTGTTTATGAGAAATGGATCGACCTCGTTATCTGTGTTTGGGTACTTGAATTTTGAGTGCACTCCAAAACACACAGTACACAGAACTGTGAGGAAAGACAGATAACCTGTTGTACACTGTGATCTGCATAATTTCAAACTTAGCACAGGAAGAATATTGTACAGCCGTATCTGAGCAGCTCAGTGCTGAGGTACCTACAGTGCTGAGGAGTGCAGTGAAAGGTTTGTTAACAACAAATAAATGACACACACAAAACACCACTGGGTTTTCCAAATTGAACTTTACAAAACTAAAGTTTATAGTTGGCAGTCTCCATAGCCACCACTACGCTACACACACAGAAGAACATAAAGTTTGGAGAGCAAAATGTTTACTGTGCTCTTCCTAATGGCCCTGCACTGCGTCAGTATCTGTCACCCCATCGCCATATGGACCAACTTCAAACAAACATCTGAGCAACTTCAGACAAACATCAGGCAAACAGCGATTTTCCGAACTCCAGTGGTTCCGAGATCAAAGGCCTGGAAGAGGAAGGACCAGAAACAGCTGATCACTGGTACCATCGACACAGGGAGACACAGGGAGACACAGGGAGACACAGGGAGGCTGTACTGTGTAGTTTATTTCTGCAGGTCCTAAGCTGTACTGTGTAGTTTAGTTCTGCAGGTCTTAAGCTGTACTGTGTAGTTTATTTCTGCAGGTCTTAAGCTGTACTGTGTAGTTTAGTTCTGCAGGTCTTAAGCTGTACTGTGTAGTTTATTTCTGCAGGTCTTAAGCTGTATTGTGTAGTTTAGTTCTGCAGGTCTTAAGCTGTACTTTGTAGTTTAGTTCCGTAGGTCCTAAGCTGTACTTTGTAGTTTATTTCTGCAGGTCTTAAACTGTACCGTGTAGTTTATTTCTGCAGGTCTTAAGCTGTACTGTGTAGTATAGTTCTGCGGGTCTTAAGGTGTACTGTGTAGTTTAGTTCTGCAGGTCTTAAGATGTACTGTGTAGTTTATTTCTGCAGGTCTTAAGCTGAACTGTGTAGTTTAGTTCTGCAGGTCTTAAGCTGTACTGTGTGGTTTATTTTTGCAAGTCTTAAGCTGTACTGTGTAGTTTATTTCTGCAGGTCCTAAGCTGTATTGTGTAGTTTAGTTCTGCAGGTCTTAAGCTGTACTGTGTAGTTTATTTCTGCAGGTCTTAAGCTAAACTGTGTAGTTTAGTTCTGCAGGTCTTAAGCTGTACTGTGTAGTTTATTTTTGCAGGTCCTAAGCTGTATTGTGTAGTTTAGTTCTGCAGGTCTTAAGCTGAACTGTGTAGTTTAGTTCTGCAGGTCTTAAGCTGTACTGTAGTTTATTTCTGCAGGTTTTAAGCTTTACTGTGAAGTTTAGTTCTGTAGGTCTTAAGCTGTACTGTGTAGTTTATTTCTGCAGGTCTTAAGCTGAACTGTGTAGTTTAGTTCTGCAGGTCTTAAGCTGTACTGTGTGGTTTATTTTTGCAAGTCTTAAGCTGTACTGTGTAGTTTATTTCTGCAGGTCTTAGGCTGTACTGTGTAGTTTAGTTCTGCAGGTCTTAAGCTGTACTGTGTAGTTTATTTTTGCAGGTCTGAAGCTGTACTGTAGTTTATTTCTGCAGGTCTTAAGCTGTACTGTGAAGTTTAGTTCTGTAGGTCTTAAGCTGTACTGTGTAGTTTATTTCTGCAGGTCTTAGGCTGTACTGTGTAGTTTAGTTCTGTAGGTCTTAAGCTACTGTGTAGTTTATTTCTGCAGGTCTTAAGCTGAACTGTGTAGTTTAGTTCTGCAGGTCTTAAGCTGTACTGTGTGGTTTATTTTTGCAAGTCTTAAGCTGTACTGTGTAGTTTATTTCTGCAGGTCTTAAGCTGTACTGTGTAGTTTATTTCTGCAGGTCTTAAGTTGTACTGTGTAGATTATTTCTGCAGGCCTTAAGCTGTACTGTGTAGTTCTGCAGGTCTTAAGCTGTACTGTGTAGTTTATTTCTGCAGGTCCTAAGCTGTACTGTGTAGTTTATTTCTGCAGGTCCTAAGCTGTACTGTGTAGTTTATTTCTGCAGGTCCTAAGCTGTACTGTGTAGTTTATTTCTGCAGGTCTTAAGCTGTACTGTGTAGTTTAGTTCTGCAGGTCTTAAGCTGTACTTTGTAGTTTATTTCAGCAGGTTTGAAGCTGAGATGTCTTTACAGAAGATGCCTTTTTCTCGTGCCTACTCTCTATCGTGAGAGCACAGTTCTAAACATGCAGGGCTTTGTGAACAAGTTGCCCAGATGTCTCCCAAATGTTCACACATACACTCTCAACACACACATAAACACACACACACACTTTCACAAGACACACACTCATACTCAAAACACACACACTCATACTCACAACACTCACTTTCTGCCCGTAACTGACATAGTCCACTAACAGGCTTAAATAAAAAACACCCAGGAACTGCATCTTGCTATAGTCGTGGTTTCCTGTAGCTGTTTACTACAGATGCATCCTCAGAGATCATGTGGGTGGTGAGGGAAGGTAAATCACTGGAGCTGTTTCATTCTTAAAGGGCAGAATAAATAACTCCCATGGCAGTGTGTGAACCTGGAGCCATATGTCTACTGTCCTGATCTAAGAAACAAACGGTGAGAACAGAGAAAAAAAGAGATGAAGTTCCTATCGCTCTCTCTTTCTTGCTCTCTCCTCCCCTTTTTCACTCTCTCTATGTCTTTCCTTCTTTCTTTCTCCCTCCCACCCTCTCTCTCTCTCTCTCTCTCTCTCTCTATGTCTCTCTGTCTCCTTTTTCATAACAGGCCCTTGAGAATCTGGGGAAATGATGCATAGGAAAGGCCAGTAATGATGCATAGGAAACACACACACACACACACACACACACACACACACACACACACACTGGAAGGAACTGTATACACAAGTACATAAATCAACCCACTGAGATATGGAAAAGTTAAACACTCCAACAACAAACAGAACAGCCTACAGTGTACACACAGGGTCTCAGACTCTTCGCACAGGGTCTCAGACTCTTTGCACAGGGTCTCAGACTCTTCACACAGGGTCTCAGACTCTTTGCACAGGGTCTGCTACCCATCTCTTCAACCCTAAGCAACAAGTTCTGTGTTCACTCTACTTCAAACCAAATATGTTATAGGAAACACATTTTACAACATACTACCCTTGTGTTATATTGAGTGAAAATGTTTCCACAGTACAGAATGAACCCAAACAAACACAGAGATGGGAGGTTGACTAGGCCGGGGTAGAAGCTGCCACTAACTCCAGATGTTTCTCTAGGCTTTATAAACCAAACTAATGACCACAGTTAGTCCTGCCCACATGAGTCAAAACACTCATCAAGCACGTCTGTGGAGCTGGACAACACGGCAACTTTGGCCCTGTGAAAGAGTCCAGGAAGAATGTCCAGAAGAGACACTGTGTAAGCGACAGGGACACTTCTCATTTCTGAAGAAAATCAAAATGCTTATTTTCAAAGGTTTAATAATGCTTGGAAAACTGGTCCAAACACAACATATTAAGATATTTTGGTGTTTGGGGAGATGAAATGATTAGAGTAATTGTAACGTTGGGACGGCAGGCAGGATGAAGCGAGTGCGTTGTGTGAATAAACACTTTTATTGAAACACGTATAATGTGTGCGCAAATAGCACACTACAACACAGAACACTAAATAATACACTTAGCATAGAGCTTCAAACAAAGACGAGAACGGGACACTGTGCGAACGCACATTAAATAGACTAACTACATAAGCCCTAAGTGATCACGAGACGAGCCACAGGTGAGACAGATGAACATGCTCACACAACCACACCCACAGAGATACACACACAGACATAACCAGACGCAGACAACATAAACACGCCCAAAAGCAGAGGTCTGGAGCTGTTCCGTGACATTAATGCTTGTGGAAGTACACACAAATGTCTCTGATTTCTTTTTTGAATTAAATGTACTTATACAAAATATGTTTTATTTTGTATTTTGTTTTATATTTTTTACTTTGGCATTCTCTGAAATAATGAATGAGTATATCAAATGGGTTAAACTGCAGCTCCAGCTGTCGTTATGTGAGACTGAATTTTAGTGTCTCACTAGTGTCTCACTAGTGCATTTTCTCCAAGACTTTGTGACATGATTTTTTATGTAGTTTGTAGAGACATGTAAGTGTTCATATATCTTTGTATAAGTCATTCCCGCCTCTGTTTAAGGTATTATTATTTGAAGACAGGTGATTTTAGGAGTTTTTTTTTTTTTTAGTTTTTCATTTGTCACATCAGTGTGTAGTTGTCGTATAGGAAAGGTTGTTCATCTGATATTTGTGTGTTACGTTGTGACAAAAGGAGACATACTTTCAGAAATTGGGTCTTAGCGACTGCAAAAAACAGTAAGAGAAGGTGAGTTTGTCATTACCACTTTAAACTAGGTTTTGTGGCAAATGGTGTAAACTCTTGCTGATCTTATTTTAGAGCTTTGCTATCCACACATACACACACTGGTATCACACACACATAACCACACGTTCATGAAGGAGTGTGTGAAAGTTCCGAGATCGAAATGGATTGCGTGCATCTTCAGTAATAAACTCCACTCTCCTCACACACACACACACACACACACACACACACACCATTCCTCCTTTAATCCAGACAAGCCGTCTTGTTGTCCCAGTCACACACACTCATTCCTCCGTCTTTCTCAGTCTCACTCATCAGCCTAACAAAGCAGTCAGGAGCAGATCCAGCAGAGCTCAGAGTCCCTGGTGTGGACTGTCCTGGTTCTGAGGCCTGGGTCTGTGTTCTGGTGTGGACTGTCCTGGTTCTGAGGCCTGGGTCTTTGTTCTGGTGTGGACTGTCCTGGTCCTCCGTGATCCTGCTGTAATGGGTAGCTGCTTGACTAGGTCCTTCACTTGCTTGCTATATATGGTGTTTGTGTACGGTGTGAGTATATGGTGTGTTGATATCATGTGCTGTGTGTGTATTATGTGT
Source organism: Brachyhypopomus gauderio (assembly GCF_052324685.1). Lineage (NCBI taxonomy): Eukaryota > Metazoa > Chordata > Actinopteri > Gymnotiformes > Hypopomidae > Brachyhypopomus > Brachyhypopomus gauderio. The sequence goes on along the minus strand of NC_135225.1, from coordinate 637,633 downwards.
ATATGGTGTGTTGATATCATGTGCCATGTGTGTATAGTGTGTATATGGTGTGTTGATATCATGTGCTGTGTGTGTATAGTGTGTGTATATGGTGTGTGTATAGTGTGTATATAGTATGTGTATAGTGTGTGTATAGTGTGTATATAGTGTGTGTATATGGTGTGTGTATAGTGTGTGTATAGTGTATGTATATGGTGTGTGTATAGTGTGTATATAGTGTGTGTATAGTGTGTGTATATGGTGTGTGTATAGTGTGTGTATAGTGTGTGTATAGTGTGATTATACGATGTACGAACCACATTTGCTTTTGTCTAATTTGTGTTTCTTTATTGTTGTGAAGTATCAAACACATTTAAGATTGTGCTCCCTCTTCAGGTAGAATACGCTTGCCAAGAGCTTAAATCTAGGGCTACACCATGCCTCTAGGGGGTGCTGGCCGCAGCTGAGAGTCTTTTGGCCCATTTCCACTAGGGCCTGCTTGGCGTGGTACGGTTCGATTCACGACGGTTTGTGAGTGTTTCCATTAGTACCAGATCCCAGTTAGCCGGCCCCTTCGGGTACTATTTTCGTACCGACTCGCTCGAGGTTCTAACCGTACCGAAGCAGTACAGTTCTGTGACGTGGAGGGACAGCATGACACTGATTGGCCAGGGAGTGTCGTCACAGGTTGCGTCAGGAGAGCGACTCCTCCGCTATGGACTCCTCAGCCATTTTTAAAACCCAAGGAGCGAAGTCTGTTCCCTGGTCAAACGCCGAGGTACAAACCTTTCTGTTAATAATCAGCGATCAAAAAATCCAGGGCGAACTGGACGGGGCCACTAGAAATGTAAAGGTTTTTAGCAAGGTTTCCGCGCTAATGGCCACTCATGGCTACCAGCGGTCCGTTCAGCAGTGCCGGTCGGTCCAAGCTAAAAAAGCTTAAAAGCGATTACCGGGCAGTGAAGGACCATAACGGACGCAGCGGAGCAAACCGCAAAGACTGGAAATGGTTCCAGCAAATGGATGTCATATACGGTCACCGGCCAGCCAGTAACGGAAGAGAAAACGTGCTGGACAGACACGGCAATGTCGGTGCTGGAGGCCACGGAGAATGGTGAGTGTATTGTGATTTCACAGTTTTACTACTAGGCTCGTAAAAGATGTAATATGAACGTAATATGAACGCATCTATTGTAAACGCAGGAATTTAGAGCTGTGTTTGTAGTTAATGTTACCACCACAGTCACTACTGTACAATAGCTAGCTCTTAGCCTTGCTAGTTGCTAGTTAGCAGTAGCCATAAACAAAGCATGAGCAGCGATGACGTGCTACACATTTTGTGCAGTTACGCTGTATTGTTGTTGCTTTCACGGGAATGCTTGTGTTTAATATTTGTTATTTTTTACGTTCAAGATTCCCCTTCCACTGACGAGGCGAGCGAAGTTGGCGGAAAATGTTTCCTTAAACCGGGCTTTCCTCTGGGTGCTTGGCGAACTTGTGAACACCATGCGAGACAGACGCCAGTAAAAGCACACAAAATGTTGCTTGTAGTACTATAAATATTTATTTCATATAAAGCTATACGTTATTTTAGGTCATTTGCTTTTTGCACTTTTTTAAACTATAACTATATTATTTACATATGTTGTACTTTAAATATCTATATTTCATAATAAAGTTTGATTTCATTTGATTGTATGACTGATGCTTTTTATGCAGGGTGTGTTCAGCCTGTTTGAGTAATACCAAATTATTATAAATAATTTGAGCAACCACATACATTAATGAAGATAAAGATAAATAAGATACAATAATGGTATGTGTTAAGGGCAGTGTTGGGAACGTTACTTTAAAAAAGTAATTAGTTATAGTTACTCACTACTTGTTCAAAAAAGTAACTGAGTTAGTAACTGAATTACTCTATAATAAAAGTAACTCGTTACCAGGGAAAGTAACTATTTGCATTACAGTTAAAAAAAGGTTATATGCCAATTAATTAAGTTTTTTTTTTAAAGCAGTTTTCACAGTCAGTTGAAATGAGTAGATCAGAAAATTGTTTAACTTTTGATATTTATTACACATCCATAGACCAGTGCAGGATAAAATCCTTTAAAATCCCAAAATCTTTGGAAAAAAAAAGCAAAAGTAAACAGTTACACTATATAAAGTGCATTTACATCTATGAAATTAAATTAAATTCTCTCAACCTGAGACAACTGGTTTGTTTACAACAGAAGTAAACTTAACAATAAAACCTCTATTCTTAAATAAATAAATCAAATACCCAGTCTGGTAGACATTCAGGAACTTCAAGTATTTTCTTAAATAATGTTATCGCCTTGAAAGTTCTAGTTTTCTTCGGCTTGCACCTGACGCCATTTCGGCCTCTTCTCCGTTTGTGTCGTGTCACTCGCGTGCTTTGGCGCGCGTGTAAAAATACTGGCTCTGATTGGCTATCATAACGCTGCCTTAGCCAATCGCTTACTGACTTGTTAAGTTAAACAGGTGTTACACCGAGAACTGTGACCTATCGGGATCTGTTACTCCTCACTAGTGGAGCGGTCCGCTCACATTAGTATATCAATATATAGTAACGCACCGCTTTTAATGACCAGTAACGTAAACGGCGTTGTAACGACAGGAAAAGTAACTAATTATATTATCCCGTTACTGACAAAATGACGACGTTACCTAACGCCGTTATTTTTAACACTGGTTAAGGGACATCGACCGGTGTTGTGGTCGCATACAAATGATGTCACGACACTACAACCCGCGCGCCAACAGCGACTCCACCCACATTGTGTTGGTCCACCATTGTAATGGAAACACAATGCGACCGTACCGTTCCGTTGCGAATCGGTCCGTATCGAACCGTACCGCGCCAAGCAGGCCCTAGTGGAAATGCGCTTTTTGACCTGAATGAACTAGTTTTCAAGCAAAGACACACAAACATTCACCATCTACCTGTGCCTTTCCTGAAACAGTTTCAGTTGAAAAATGTGATGAGTTTGCAATATTTTTTTGGGACAAGATTACTAGTATAAGGCAGAACATAGCAACAAGCACTAATAGACCATCAACCCTTATATCAGTTACTCAGCCTAACTTTAATATGTCTTATTTCCAAGAAGTTGTCATGGTAACACTACTTGATGTGATTTCATCACTAAAATCCTCTACATGTGAACTGGACCATTTACCAACATGCTTTTTCAAGCAGGTTCTGAGCTCATTAGTTAATGAAGTTCTAACGATTGTTAATCAGTCTCTGCAATTGGGAGAATTCCCTAATATTCTTAAAACTGCAGTGGTTAAACCACTATTAAAGAACAGAAATCTTGATCCCACAGTTCTCAATAACTGTCGACCTATATCTAACCTTTCCTTTCTTAGCAAAATCATTGAAAAAGTTGTGTCAATCCAGCTGAATGATTATGTTAAAGTAAATCAGATAAATTACACTTTTCAGTCTGGTTTCAGTGTTCTCCACAGCACTGAAACAGGCCTAGTTAAGGTAGTAAATTACCTGAGATTGAATAAGGATGCAGGCAAACTCTCAGTCCTTTTTCTGCTAGATTTAAGTGCCGCTTTTGACACTGTTGATCATGAAATACTTCTTGATCGACTACAGAGCTGTGTAGGCCTTAGTGGCTTAGTCTTATACTGGTTTAGAGCGTATCTAACTGGGTGTAACAGAGGTTATTGTTCTTGGTAGTGATTCACAAAGGAATGATGTCCAGATTTATTTAAATCAAATGAATCTGAATGCCAAACTATGTGTTAAGAACCTGGGTGTCACTTTTGATAATGAGCTCAGCTTCAAATCACACATCATGACCAGGCCCGTTGATAGTCTTGCTGGGGCCCGGGACAAGAAAGTTTCATGTGCCCCTCCCCCACGGCTTACGTAATTTAAATTTCCTCTGTAGCAGACAATCCTTTTGTTAGGTCATATAGTATATAATATAGCGCGAGGGTTCGCGCAGCGAAAATGACGTAATCGCAGTTGCAGCGCCCGTGCGCGCTGTCGATTCGCGAGGTCGTGCACCTCTCGAATTTTGTAACTTCGCGCGCGCTGCGCCTCAGTGCAATGAACAAAGTCGTGTTTGCAGGGTTCATACATCCAAACAAGGTGGAATTAAAGCACTTGTAAGGCACTTTCAAGGTCCATTTCTATATTTCCCAGCACGTTTAACTTAATTAAGTTAAATATTTATACATATGAAATGATTAGAAATAATTAGCTTTTAATCACATTATTTAATGGTTGTTTATTTTCAAAACGCCCAATCTTAACGTCTTCACGTTCTCTCGTGTTTCGTCATTGGAATTACAACAGGCTCATATTTGTTAACGTAATACAAGAGAACTATTCAGTCAGATAGTTGATATTTGTTGTGAAACGAAGTAGTTACAATTTCAACATTTTCAAGTACTTTAGCCTAAATTCCAGCACTTTTCAAACCTGGAACACAATGCAACATTAAAAATAGTCAGGTAAATGTTTTTTCTTTTTTTTTCTGCGCTCCAGATTTCTGTATTTACTTTAACTATCCATCACTGTATTTCCCGCTGTTGGGCGGGTACCAGCCGGCTACAGTCGGTGCTGGATCAAACCATTTTTCAGTGGGAGGCGGGGGTGTATGCACTTAATGGAAAATATGCAGCAGATAGGTAAAAAACATATATATTTTAGCCATTGATCTTATTTTGAGTACAGAATTTTATATTAATGAAAGATTTCAAGATTATATTTAAAATTATAGACTTTAAATAAAAAATAAATAGCTGGGCTCTTTGATGGGCCCCCCTAGCCCTGGGGCCCGGGACAACAGACCCGGTTGTCCCCCCCTGTCGACGGGGCTGATCATGACTACATACAAGACAGCTTACTTTCACCTTCGAAACATCGCTAAGGTCCGAGATATGCTCTCTCCTGCTGACAGTGAAAAACTTGTCCATGCATTTATCACATCAAGGCTAGATTATTGTAACGCTGTTCTATCTGCTCTTCCAAAGAGCTCTATTTCTCACCTACAGTGAGTTCAGAACGCTGCTGCAAGGGTTCTGACCCGCAGGAGAAAGAGAGATCATATTACACCTGCACTCCACTCACTGCACTGGGTACCCGTCAGCTTTAGAATAGATTTTAAGGTTCTAGTGATGGTTTTTAAATGTCTTCGTGGTCTTGCTCCTCTTTACCTCAGTAAAATGATGGTTAGATATGTTCCAGTCAGGTCTCTCAGGTCTTCAAACAGTAATCTACTGGTGATTCCTAAAAGCCGATTAAAGATTGGCGAGGGGGCTTTTAGGCACTAAGGCCCAAAGTTCTACAACTCTCTTCCTGAAAAGCTCAGAGGCATTTAATCTCTGCACAGCTTCAAGAAAAGTCTCAAAACTTTCCTGTTTAGATCTGCTTTTAGTTAAGAAACTCGAACTCTTTTCTAATTATTTTAATAGTTTTCCAGATTATTATTATCTTATTTATGTTACATCACACAACCAACTGGACTCAAATACCCAGAATTCCTCACTCTCCCCAGCCCGAACAGCCATAATAAGATCATCATCAGCGGATTATTGATTTCACCTGCATGTTATTTAAGCCCATTTCCCTTTCTGTTAGTTGCGAAGTATTGCCTCATTATTATGTGTGCTTACCAAGCGTTTCCACGGCTACAGTTATGGTTCCGACTTCTGCTTCTGTCCTGGTTTTTTGTCCCTAGCCTGCTCCCACGGTTGCCTGATTAAACCTGCCTTTACTCCTGCCTGTTCCCGGAGTTCTCCGTCTTCAGCCCTTCTCTACATTTCTGTGTTCCGATTAAAGACCTTTTGATCTGCATGCGTCTCTCCGACTTTGTATTGTTACAATTTACTTTACTTTTTTACATTATTATATTTAGTTACATTTTATGTTAGTTTAATATTTTTATATTTTATTTATTTTTTATATTTTATTACATTATCATTTTTTATCTTTTATCTTATTTCTTTTAACATTTTCTTTTGTCTTATCTTTGCTTCCTTTTAATGTTTCTTTTTATTTATTCTGTTAAGCACTTTGAGTTGCATGTATGTATGAAAGGTGCTATACAAATAAAGATTATTATTATTATTATTATTATTATTATTATTATTATTATTACCTGTACTGCACAAACCACCAACAGCAGTTACTCCCACACTGAAAAAATAACTTGAAATAAATTAGATTTACTCGATAAAATCCTCTTAAGAATTTGCACACACTTTTTATGTACATGTTACTACTGTAAGGTCAAGTAAAATTCATTTTCCAGTATCAAGTAAAATTTAGGCCTACTTACCAACATATATGGTCTGAAAAGATTAGGATTTAAATATTAAGTTTAAGATACAATTTATATTTATAATATATAATTAACTGAGCAAAGTTAATTTTTTTTCAGAAAGGAATGTCACTGTCATCCTTAGGTACATTTTTAAGGAATTAATTAGCAGATTTTATTATAATTTTCTGTTTGACATTTTCAATTACTTAATATAACTATGTAAATGTAAAAAAGTTTATTTTGATAAATATTACCAAATAAGTATATGCATTTAATATACTTTAATCAAAACTCGCACAATTAAAATCCAATACAATGAAACATACAATATTTTGTACAAAACAAAAAATGAAGAAAATATATCCACAGCATTATATCATGCATAGCCTACATATTTACGTGAATGAGACTAATGTTGCAGTTAGACCAGTCACCTCCAGTGAAGCCCTCATCAGAGAAGATCAAAATACCCCCAAGGTCTGTTAAGTTACTGGCAGGCAGAAGTCTCATCAAGAAGATGAACCAATGTTCATAAAAACAGACATAACCGGCATGTTTTTAATTCTAATTTTGGTGCATTTATGTAACCGGCCCAGATGAGGTCACCTCACCATGAACACCTACATGAACAGTTAACATGTTAGATGTGAATTAACTTTATCTAGATCACCACATTTATAGTGTTTTTGACTCACCACATTTATAGTGTTTTTGAAGCAGCTACGTCTCTATTTACTTTTACAAAAGTGACATAAATAGCGGGTATTTCCTGTATAAACATAGTCGTGATAGGGTAGATCGTTTTCTAATCTAATAACGTTAGATAACCTAGCTGTGCTACAACTGTAACAGAAAGTCTTATTGAAAAACCCGAGGCGTGAAACTTTATGAAGCACTCGGCTGAAATAACAACCCAGCGTGCTGTACCTGGCCTGCTAAACGCGCAGTGCGCATGCGCCACTCCGTCTCTTAAAGGGCCAGGACATTTTGAGTGGCCCAAGTCCAGTCCACCCCGAACCCACAGTAACGTTACTAGAGAAATGAGCCTAGTGGACATTCCTGAAATTATGTGATTAAAGTTAACTTTAAAGGTCATTATGAACAGAGACGTACTGTAGTTATTTAGAATGAAGCAAAGAAAACTCAGTCCCCAACACCACTGACCACTCTTCACTCTATAATGAACACACTACAGAAATAGCTAGCTAGGTTAAGTTTTTTAAATACCTCTGTACATGTTGGTTTGGCTTCAAAAGTACCATGGACCAGGTATCATCATAAATAAAGGAAGACAATAACTTACCTTACAACTGAGATAACCAAACCCACACGAACCCACACACACAGTCCTCTAACAAATCCACACACACAGTCCTCTAACAACCCCCCCCCCCACACACAGTCCTCTAATAAACCCACACACACAGTCCTCTAACAAACCCACACACACAGTCCTCTAACAAACCCACACACACACACAGTCCTCTAACAAACCCACACACGCAGACCTCTAACAAACCCTCACACACACACAGTCCTCTAACAAACCCGCACATACAGTCCTCTAACAAACCCACACACACATTCCTCTGACAAACCCACACATACAGTCCTCTAACAAACCCACACACAGTCCTCTAACAAACCCACACACACAGTCCTCTAACAAACCCTCACACACAGTCCTCTAACAAACCCACATACACAGTCCTCTAATAAACCCACACACAGTCCTCTAACAAACCCTCACACACAGTGCTCTAACAAACCCTCACACACAGTGCTCTAACAAACCCACACACACACACACACACACACACACACACACACACACACACACACACACACACAGTCCTCTAACAAACCCAGACACACACACACACACAGTCCTCTAACAAACCCACACACACCGTCCTCTAACAAACCCACACACACACACACACACACACACACACACACACACACACACACACACACACACACACACACACAGTCCTCTAACAAACCCACACACAGTCCTCTAACAAACCCTCACACACAGTCCTCTAACAAACTCACACACAGTGCTCTAACAAACCCACACACACACACACAGTCCTCTAACAAACCCTCACACACAGTCCTCTAACAAACCCACACACACACAGTCCTCTAACAAACCCACACACAGTCCTCTAACAAACCCTCACACACAGTGCCTTAACAAACCCACACACACACACACAGTCCTCTAACAAACCCACACACACCGTCCTATAACAAACCCTCACACACAGTGCTCTAACAAACCCTCACACACAGTGCTCTAACAAACCCCCACACACACACACATTCCTCTAACAAACCCACACACACCATCCTATAACAAACCCACACACACCGTCCTCTAACGGTTCTCCCTCACAATCCCACTCTTGAAAAATGGTGGGTCCCCACGCACGCACGGATTCAAACGCGATATACCGTAAGATTAAAATGTATTTAGTATTTTTAGGTTTATGTGCAGTGACAATAAAACATTTAAATAGTATGAGTAAATTTATAATAAAACCTACTCTTTCCACACAGTTTATTTATTACGTGATTAAATTGTGTATGTTTTTTACTAGTTCTCATTGAATCTTAATATTACCATGTAGAATTTAGTAGATTTAACTTCACCACAAAGTTAATTTTTTTCAGTGCACACTGCATCTTTTTTGCCCAGAATTGAATTTCTTTGGTCTGCCATCAAAGCTTACACCAAGAAGCACCAGACAAATAATTATTCAGGTAAACGCCTGTGACGGGCAGGGAGTGCTAATAAAAAGGAAGTGATGACATCAGTCTCGGGGAAAAGGGATTTAATGGATAAAGTGCACAAACTCAAAACCTGTGAACTAATCAATATTAAGGATACAATAACCAGCAGGTCCAGGAGTGGCTCTTTCCACCTTTGAGAAACACCTGCACAAAAGACACACACACACACACACACACACACACACACACACACACACACACACACACACACACACACACACACACACACACACACACACACACACAGTTAGTTGTACAAACTTCTGGCTTATCTTGGGTATAAATAAACACACGTAGCGTTCATGAGAGAGTTTCTAGAAGGACGCCACTGCTCTCAAGAAACAACAAATTTGCTCATTTAAACTTTTCCAGGGAGCACTTGGACAAACCAGAGACCTTCTGGAAGTCCATTTTCTGAACAGACAAGTCCAATATTTAATTATTTGGCCACAATCACAGACGCCATGTTTAGAGAAAAGTCTACACTGCATATAAAGAGAAGAATTTCCAGTGAAGCACTGTGGTGGAAATGTGAAGGTGTGGGCCTGTTTTTCTGCCTCCACACCTGGACAACTATATTATACAGGGAATTCAGGGAATCCAGGGAGTCAATTCTCAGACCTATCAACAATTTCTTTACCAGAATCTCCTGTCATCAATCAGGGAGTTGAAGCTGGGACAAAAATGGATTATGCAACAGACCACGACCCAAAACAATCCAGCACTACCAAGGAACGGCTGAAGAGAAAGAAGATTTGCACTCTGGATTTGCCCAGTCAAAGTCTGGACCTCAGTCCCATAGAAATGCTGAACTGGGCGGTACACGCCAGATGTTCCTCCAACATCTCAACTGGTGGAGATCTGCAAGGAGGAGTGGACAAAAATCCCCAAAAGTAGATGTGAGACACTGGTTTGTGGTTACAGAAGACGTAACCAAGTAATGGCCTCAAAAGGAGGTACCACAAGTTAAAAGACGTGTATTAGGTTGACTGATTCACAAACTTTCAAGCAGAAGTGAACTATATATGTGTGTGTATGGTGGGTGAATTATATGTGTATATATGGTGTGTATATATAGTGTTTATACGCTATGTATATATATGGTGTGTATATGAGGAAAGGTGACCTGTGTAGTTTTAAGTGGTGCTGATCCCTGTGACCCCTATGACCTTTGAGATGCTCAGAGAGCTCAAGGGACCTGCACAGACTGGGTGAGTTAGTAACCAAAACACTTAAACACAGCAGCACACAGCATGGAAGATAATTCACCATCACTTCAGTCAGTAGGTGTGTGTGTTTGTGTGTGTGTGTGTGTGTGTGTGTGTGTGTGTGTGTGTGTGTGTGTGTGTGTGTGTGTGTGTGTGTGTGTGTGTGCTGGTGCCTGTATGATGATCAAGGCTCTCACATGTGGTTTACATTGACCCAAAATTATGAACAGGACAAAGATTTGGAACAGACAAATGTGTGTAACTTAAAAGTTTGACTGGTTTAAATATCTAACCGTATGTTTGAACATTAGTGAGTGATTAAACAACAGAGCAATATAGAGGAAATGAGTGAGCAGTGCTTTCAGTGGTCCTGATGAGGGTCAGAGATCAGAGCCAGACTGGGTCACCCCACTCTCCTAGACCAGTGTCTCCCAGCTCACTCTCCTAGACCAGTCCTCCCACCTCACTCTCCTAGAACAGTGTCTCCCACCTCACTCTCCTAGACCAGTGTCTCCCACCTCACTCTCCTAGACCAGTGTCCTCCCACCTCACTCTCCTAGACCAGTGTCCTCCTACCTCACTCTCCTAGACCAGTGTCCTCCCACCTCACTCTCCTAGACCAGTCCTCCCACCTCACTCTCCTAGACCAGTGTCTCCCACCTCACTCTCCTAGACCAGCGTCTCCCACCTCACTCTCCTAGACCAGCGTCCTCCCACCTCACTCTCCTAGACCAGTGTCTCCCACCTCACTCTCCTAGACCAGTGTTCTCCCACCTCACTCTCCTAGACCAGCGTCCTCCCACCTCACTCTCCTAGACCAGCGTCTCCCACCTCACTCTCCTAGACCAGCGTCCTCCCACCTCACTCTCCTAGACCAGTGTCCTCCCACCTCACTCTCCTAGACCAGTGTCTCCCACCTCACTCTCCTAGACCAGTGTCTCCCACCTCACTCTCCTAGACCAGCGTCCTCCCACCTCACTCTCCTAGACCAGTGTCCTCCCACCTCACTCTCCTAGACCAGTGTCTCCCACCTCACTCTGCTAGACCAGTGTCCTCCTACCTCACTCTCCTAGACCAGTGTCCTCCTATCTCACTCTCCTAGACCAGTGTCTCCCACCTCACTCTCCTAGACCAGTGCCCTCCCACCTCACTCTCCTAGACCAGCGTCTCCCACCTCACTCTCCTAGACCAGCGTCCTCCCACCTCACTCTCCTAGACCAGTGTCCTCCCACCTCACTCTCCTAGACCAGTGTCTCCCACCTCACTCTGCTAGACCAGTGTCCTCCTACCTCACTCTCCTAGACCAGTGTCCTCCTACCTCACTCTCCTAGACCAGTGTCTCCCACCTCACTCTCCTAGACCAGTGCCCTCCCACCTCACTCTCCTAGACCAGCGTCTCCCACCTCACTCTCCTAGACCAGCGTCCTCCCACCTCACTCTCCTAGACCAGTCCTCCCACCTCACTCTCCTAGACCAGTGCCCTCCCACCTCACTCTCCTAGACCAGTGTCTCCCACCTCACTCTCCTAGACCAGTGTCTCCCACCTCACTCTCCTAGACCAGTGCCCTCCCACCTCACTCTCCTAGACCAGTGTCCTCCTACCTCATTCTCCTAGACCAGTGTCTCCCACCTCACTCTCCTAGACCAGTGTCCTCCTACCTCATTCTCCTAGACCAGTGTCTCCCACCTCACTCTCCTAGACCAGTGTCCTCCTACCTCACTCTCCTAGACCAGTGTCTCCCACCTCACTCTCCTAGACCAGTGTCCTCCCACCTCACTCTCCTAGACCAGTGTCTCCCACCTCACTCTCCTAGACCAGTGCCCTCCCACCTCACTCTCCTAGACCAGTGTCCTCCTACCTCATTCTCCTAGACCAGTGTCTCTCACCTCACTCTGCTAGACCAGTGTCCTCCTACCTCACTCTCCTAGACCAGTGTCCTCCTACCTCACTCTCCTAGACCAGTGTCTCCCACCTCACTCTCCTAGACCAGTGCCCTCCCACCTCACTCTCCTAGACCAGTGTCTCCCACCTCACTCTCCTAGACCAGTGTCTCCCACCTCACTCTCCTAGACCAGTGCCCTCCCACCTCACTCTCCTAGACCAGTGTCCTCCCACCTCACTCTCCTAGACCAGTGTCCTCCTACCTCACTCTCCTAGACCAGTGTCTCCCACCTCACTCTCCTAGACCAGTGCCCTCCCACCTCACTCTCCTAGACCAGTGTCTCCCACCTCACTCTCCTAGACCAGTGTCTCCCACCTCACTCTCCTAGACCAGTGTCCTCCTACCTCACTCTCCTAGACCAGTGTCTCCCACCTCACTCTCCTAGACCAGTGCCCTCCCACCTCACTCTCCTAGACCAGTGTCTCCCACCTCACTCTCCTAGACCAGTGTCCTCCTACCTCACTCTCCTAGACCAGTGTCTCCCACCTCACTCTCCTAGACCAGTGTCCTCCTACCTCACTCTCCTAGACCAGTGTCTCCCACCTCACTCTCCTAGACCAGTGTCCTCCCACCTCACTCTCCTAGACCAGTGTCCTCCTACCTCACTTTCCTAGACCAGTGTCTCCCACCTCACTCTCCTAGACCAGTGTCCTCCTACCTCACTCTCCTAGACCAGTGTCTCCCACCTCACTGTCCTAGACCAGTGTCTCCCACCTCACTCTCCTAGACCAGTGTCTCCCACCTCACTCTCCTAGACTAGTGCCCTCCCACCTCACTCTCCTAGACCAGTGTCTCCCACCTCACTCTCCTAGACCAGTGTCCTCCTACCTCACTCTCCTAGACCAGTGTCTCCCACCTCACTCTCCTAGACCAGTGCCCTCCCACCTCACTCTCCTAGACCAGTGTCCTCCTACCTCATTCTCCTAGACCAGTGTCTCCCACCTCACTCTCCTAGACCAGTGTCCTCCTACCTCATTCTCCTAGACCAGTGTCTCCCACCTCACTCTCCTAGACCAGTGTCCTCCTACCTCACTCTCCTAGACCAGTGTCTCCCACCTCACTCTCCTAGACCAGTGTCCTCCCACCTCACTCTCCTAGACCAGTGTCTCCCACCTCACTCTCCTAAACCAGTGCCCTCCCACCTCACTCTCCTAGACCAGTGTCCTCCTACCTCATTCTCCTAGACCAGTGTCTCTCACCTCACTCTGCTAGACCAGTGTCCTCCTACCTCACTCTCCTAGACCAGTGTCCTCCTACCTCACTCTCCTAGACCAGTGTCTCCCACCTCACTCTCCTAGACCAGTGCCCTCCCACCTCACTCTCCTAGACCAGTGTCTCCCACCTCACTCTCCTAGACCAGTGTCTCCCACCTCACTCTCCTAGACCAGTGCCCTCCCACCTCACTCTCCTAGACCAGTGTCCTCCCACCTCACTCTCCTAGACCAGTGTCCTCCTACCTCACTCTCCTAGACCAGTGTCTCCCACCTCACTCTCCTAGACCAGTGCCCTCCCACCTCACTCTCCTAGACCAGTGTCTCCCACCTCACTCTCCTAGACCAGTGTCTCCCACCTCACTCTCCTAGACCAGTGCCCTCCCACCTCACTCTCCTAGACCAGTGTCTCCCACCTCACTCTCCTAGACCAGTGCCCTCCCACCTCACTCTCCTAGACCAGTGTCCTCCTACCTCACTCTCCTAGACCAGTGTCTCCCACCTCACTCTCCTAGACCAGTGTCCTCCTACCTCACTCTCCTAGACCAGTGTCTCCCACCTCACTCTCCTAGACCAGTGCCCTCCCACCTCACTCTCCTAGACCAGTGTCTCCCACCTCACTCTCCTAGACCAGTGTCCTCCTACCTCACTCTCCTAGACCAGTGTCTCCCACCTCACTCTCCTAGACCAGTGTCCTCCTACCTCACTCTCCTAGACCAGTGTCTCCCACCTCACTCTCCTAGACCAGTGTCCTCCCACCTCACTCTCCTAGACCAGTGTCCTCCTACCTCACTTTCCTAGACCAGTGTCTCCCACCTCACTCTCCTAGACCAGTGTCCTCCTACCTCACTCTCCTAGACCAGTGTCTCCCACCTCACTGTCCTAGACCAGTGTCTCCCACCTCACTCTCCTAGACCAGTGTCTCCCACCTCACTCTCCTAGACCAGTGTCCTCCTACCTCACTCTCCTAGACCAGTGTCTCCCACCTCACTCTCCTAGACCAGTGTCCTCCTACCTCACTCTCCTAGACCAGTGTCTCCCACCTCACTCTCCTAGACCAGTGTCCTCCCACCTCACTCTCCTAGACCAGTGTCCTCCTACCTCACTTTCCTAGACCAGTGTCTCCCACCTCACTCTCCTAGACCAGTGTCCTCCTACCTCACTCTCCTAGACCAGTGTCTCCCACCTCACTGTCCTAGACCAGTGTCTCCCACCTCACTCTCCTAGACCAGTGTCTCCCACCTCACTCTCCTAGACCAGTGCCCTCCCACCTCACTCTCCTAGACCAGTGTCTCCCACCTCACTCTCCTAGACCAGTGTCCTCCTACCTCACTCTCCTAGACCAGTGTCTCCCACCTCACTCTCCTAGACCAGTGTCTCCCACCTCACTCTCCTAGACCAGTGCCCTCCCACCTCACTCTCCTAGACCAGTGTCCTCCTACCTCATTCTCCTAGACCAGTGTCTCCCACCTCACTCTCCTAGACCAGTGTCCTCCTACCTCATTCTCCTAGACCAGTGTCTCCCACCTCACTCTCCTAGACCAGTGTCCTCCTACCTCACTCTCCTAGACCAGTGTCTCCCACCTCACTCTCCTAGACCAGTGTCCTCCCACCTCACTCTCCTAGACCAGTGTCTCCCACCTCACTCTCCTAAACCAGTGCCCTCCCACCTCACTCTCCTAGACCAGTGTCCTCCTACCTCATTCTCCTAGACCAGTGTCTCTCACCTCACTCTGCTAGACCAGTGTCCTCCTACCTCACTCTCCTAGACCAGTGTCCTCCTACCTCACTCTCCTAGACCAGTGTCTCCCACCTCACTCTCCTAGACCAGTGCCCTCCCACCTCACTCTCCTAGACCAGTGTCTCCCACCTCACTCTCCTAGACCAGTGTCTCCCACCTCACTCTCCTAGACCAGTGCCCTCCCACCTCACTCTCCTAGACCAGTGTCCTCCCACCTCACTCTCCTAGACCAGTGTCCTCCTACCTCACTCTCCTAGACCAGTGTCTCCCACCTCACTCTCCTAGACCAGTGCCCTCCCACCTCACTCTCCTAGACCAGTGTCTCCCACCTCACTCTCCTAGACCAGTGTCTCCCACCTCACTCTCCTAGACCAGTGCCCTCCCACCTCACTCTCCTAGACCAGTGTCTCCCACCTCACTCTCCTAGACCAGTGCCCTCCCACCTCACTCTCCTAGACCAGTGTCCTCCTACCTCACTCTCCTAGACCAGTGTCTCCCACCTCACTCTCCTAGACCAGTGACCTCCTACCTCACTCTCCTAGACCAGTGTCTCCCACCTCACTCTCCTAGACCAGTGCCCTCCCACCTCACTCTCCTAGACCAGTGTCTCCCACCTCACTCTCCTAGACCAGTGTCCTCCTACCTCACTCTCCTAGACCAGTGTCTCCCACCTCACTCTCCTAGACCAGTGTCCTCCTACCTCACTCTCCTAGACCAGTGTCTCCCACCTCACTCTCCTAGACCAGTGTCCTCCCACCTCACTCTCCTAGACCAGTGTCCTCCTACCTCACTTTCCTAGACCAGTGTCTCCCACCTCACTCTCCTAGACCAGTGTCCTCCTACCTCACTCTCCTAGACCAGTGTCTCCCACCTCACTGTCCTAGACCAGTGTCTCCCACCTCACTCTCCTAGACCAGTGTCTCCCACCTCACTCTCCTAGACCAGTGTCCTCCTACCTCACTCTCCTAGACCAGTGTCTCCCACCTCACTCTCCTAGACCAGTGCCCTCCCACCTCACTCTCCTAGACCAGTGTCTCCCACCTCACTCTCCTAGACCAGTGTCTCCCACCTCACTCTCCTAGACCAGTGCCCTCCCACCTCACTCTCCTAGACCAGTGTCCTCCTACCTCACTCTCCTAGACCAGTGTCTCCCACCTCACTCTCCTAGACCAGTGTCCTCCTACCTCACTCTCCTAGACCAGTGTCTCCCACCTCACTCTCCTAGACCAGTGCCCTCCCACCTCACTCTCCTAGACCAGTGTCCTCCTACCTCACTCTCCTAGACCAGTGTCTCCCACCTCACTCTCCTAGACCAGTGCCCTCCCACCTCACTCTCCTAGACCAGTGTCTCCCACCTCACTCTCCTAGACCAGTGTCCTCCTACCTCACTCTCCTAGACCAGTGTCTCCCACCTCACTCTCCTAGACCAGTGTCCTCCTACCTCACTCTCCTAGACCAGTGTCTCCCACCTCACTCTCCTAGACCAGTGTCCTCCCACCTCACTCTCCTAGACCAGTGTCCTCCTACCTCACTTTCCTAGACCAGTGTCCTCCTACCTCACTTTCCTAGACCAGTGTCTCCCACCTCACTCTCCTAGACCAGTGTCCTCCTACCTCACTCTCCTAGACCAGTGTCTCCCACCTCACTCTCCTAGACCAGTGTCCTCCTACCTCACTCTCCTAGACCAGTGTCTCCCACCTCACTCTCCTAGACCAGTGCCCTCCCACCTCACTCTCCTAGACCAGTGTCTCCCACCTCACTCTCCTAGACCAGTGTCCTCCTACCTCACTCTCCTAGACCAGTGTCTCCCACCTCACTCTCCTAGACCAGTGTCCTCCTACCTCACTCTCCTAGACCAGTGTCTCCCACCTCACTCTCCTAGACCAGTGTCCTCCCACCTCACTCTCCTAGACCAGTGTCCTCCTACCTCACTTTCCTAGACCAGTGTCCTCCTACCTCACTTTCCTAGACCAGTGTCTCCCACCTCACTCTCCTAGACCAGTGTCCTCCTACCTCACTCTCCTAGACCAGTGTCTCCCACCTCACTCTCCTAGACCAGTGTCCTCCTACCTCACTCTCCTAGACCAGTGTCTCCCACCTCACTCTCCTAGACCAGTGCCCTCCCACCTCACTCTCCTAGACCAGTGTCTCCCACCTCACTCTCCTAGACCAGTGTCCTCCTACCTCACTCTCCTAGACCAGTGTCTCCCACCTCACTCTCCTAGACCAGTGTCCTCCTACCTCACTCTCCTAGACCAGTGTCTCCCACCTCACTCTCCTAGACCAGTGTCCTCCCACCTCACTCTCCTAGACCAGTGTCCTCCTACCTCACTTTCCTAGACCAGTGTCTCCCACCTCACTCTCCTAGACCAGTGTCCTCCTACCTCACTCTCCTAGACCAGTGTCTCCCACCTCACTGTCCTAGACCAGTGTCTCCCACCTCACTCTCCTAGACCAGTGTCTCCTATTTTACAGTTGTGATCAAATTTATTCAACCCCCACTGAAATAAAGTGTTTTGGCCAGTTTGACATTGATTTTGATCATTTCAGTCATCTTATTTACAATTATATCAAAGAGGCACTTATAAATTAGACAAACATAACATAATATTTATGATGGAATAACCACAAATGTCTTTACTGTGCTCACATCATTATCAGTTTTATTCAACCCCCTAGTGACATTATTTTTTAGTACTTAGTACAACATCCTTTTCCAGTTATGACAGCTTTCAAGCGTGAAGCATAGCTTGACACAAGTGTCTTGCAGCGACCTATGGGTATCTTAGCCCATTCTTCATGGGCAAAAGCCTCCAGTTCAGTCACATTCTTAGGCTTGCGCACTGCAACTGCCTTCTTTAGGTCCAACCAGAGGTTCTCAATTGGATTTAAGTCTGGTGATTGCGATGGCCACTCTAGAATGTTCCAGCCTTTCATGTTCAACCATGCTCTAGTGGACTTGGATGTGTGCTTCGGATGATTGTCCTGTTGGAAGGTCCAACGTCTCCCAAGCCGCAGGTTTGTGACTGACTCCATCACATTTTCCTCCAAGATCTCCTGGTACTGAAGGGAATTCATGGTACCCTGCACACGTTGAAGCTTTCCTGTACCATTAGAAGCAAAACAGCCCCAAAGCATAATTGACCCCCCGCCATGCTTCACAGTAGGCAAGGTGTTCTTTTGTTCATAAGCCTGGTTCTTCCTTCTCCAAACATAGCGCTGGTCCATTGTCCCAAACAGTTCTAATTTAGTTTCCAAAACCTGTTCCAAAACCTTTGTGGCTTGTCCACATGACTTTTGGCATACTGCAGTCGACTTTTCTTGTTCTTTGGAGTCAGCAAGGGGGTGTGTCTGGGCGTTCTGGCATGGAGGTCTTCGTTATGCAGTGCGCGCCTTATTGTCTGAGCTGAAACTTCAGTGCCCACATCTGACAGGTCTTTTTTCAGTTCCTTAGCAGTCACGCGGGGATTTTTCTCCACATTACGCTTCAGGTAGCGCACAGCAGTCACGGTCAGGATCTTCTTTCTGCCACGACCAGGTAACGTTTCCACTGTGCCCTTTAACTTGAACTTGCGAATGATACTTCCGATAGTGTCTCTTGGAATATTTAACAACTTCGCAATCTTTTTATATCCATTGCCATTCTTGTGAAGAGCAATAACCTCTTCTCTTGTCTTCTGGGACCATTCTCTTGCCTTCACCATGCTTGGAAACACACCAGTAGATGTCTAGAAGGAGCTGAGTATCACAGTCCTTTTAAATCTGCCTAATTGGTGCTTATCATGCTTGATTGCTGCTCGTTGACATCCACAGATGTTTTCAATACCTGATGGAAAACACTGGAATGAACCTCTGTTCTTAGGAGTGGTAGTCGTAAAGGGGTTGAATAATTGTGTCAATGAAGAAATCACAAAAAGGCCATTTAATACTTTATGACAAAAAAAATTGATGCTATCTTAGTTGCATTTAGTTCTTTAACAAGTCCTTGTAAGATTTCATTATGAACACAATTACAAATGTGCACTGAATTCCATAAAACCCTTCGCAGCATTGGGGGTTGAATAAATTTGATCACAACTGTAATTAGTATTTTGTTACAGATTACAGATTACCTATTTAAAAATGCATCCAAAGGAAGAACATAGTAAAGTCAAATTAACCCATTACCTGCTGAAGAGTTTCAGAACTACCCCCTAAAGTGGCAGCCAGCAGTGTTGTCACCAACATGCTCCCACATGCTCCGATATTTCCCTGTGTAGAATTATGAACAGCTCAGCAGACGTGTGAAAGCTGTCCACAGAAACATGGTGCCTCCCCAACAGGTCAGCACTGGGCAAAATACATATTCATGGAGCAGCTGTTTCACACCACACCTGATCTGTATCCACCACACCTGATGAAGCGTGAAGCATGCTGTGTACCACAAGGACATATGATCATGTTCCTCAATAAACCACTCCAACATGGGTGTGAGAGTGTGGGGTGAGAGGAGCTCTAGAGATGTAGCACAGACTCCATCTTCCTTACTGCTCAATTTAAGGAAAACAAGTGGGACAGTGATTCTGTGTCTGTGTGTTTTAAACCGCTCATGAAAAATAGCAGTTGCACTGTTTTGATTGTATAATAATTCCTCCATTCAAAAACCTAAATATGAGGCATTTAAGGAAAAGAAACCTGAAGCAGTCATATTCTTTGTTCCTGAACTTTGCACTGATAATTAAAATTTATGTTGATGTTTTCATGTGCTCAAACGGGGGTGTTTTAAGACATTATGGTATATCTCTCAGCTGTTTAAAAGCTGCTACTGTTTGAGCACTTAGTTGTTGTCAGAGCTGGTGTGTAAGACACTGCATCATTTAGAGAGGCACTTCCACCACACCTGAAGCTTCACGTATTCCACAGTTGTCCAGATCCTGGAGGCACCGTGTGAGAACATTAGCAGTCAGCCACGCTGGCTGGGCTGGGTTACCGGGGTCTCCGTGGGGACCGGTGCCTGGGGCAGAGCTGTGGATAGGGTTAGTGTTAGCATGTGTGGGGCCTGCATAGTGTATCCTTACACATTTTACACAACGTGTGTGTGTGTGTGTGTGTGTGTGTGTGTGTGTGTGTTGCAAAACCAGATAACCAACCTGTGGATTTGTTGAAACCAACCAATCAACCAACCCAAAACATCTGCTGTTAAGATACCTTTATCAGGTCCCTTTAACTCCAAACCCTTACAGTAAATACCTGGTTAGAGTTCACAGTGTTGAGTAGACAGAGTTCACAATGTTGAGTACATAGAGTTCACGTTGTTGTTTTTTTCTTGTCAAAAATGCATTTTCAATATATCACCACTAGGTGTCAGAGTTCTGTCACATTTTCTAAGACTCTTTAAATAAACATGACTTTTTGGAGAGGTATAAGTATAAAATGCAAAGAAATTATTTGTTATATATAATAAAAACATTTACATTCATTGCTCATAACTGTCCAGCACCTAAATATAATAAACGTAATAAAACAAAGGAACACCCATTAATATAACCCATCACTCAGTTAGGAACTTTCCAAATACTCAAAACTTAAAAACTAAGATAAAAGATAAAATGTTTCAGTATAACATTTCTTTACTCTCAAGGTTTTTGTTTTGCTTTTTTGATTTTGTGCCAAAATCAAGGAGTGTGTTGCTAGCATTCTGTGTAATCTATCCAGCCTAATCCATGTGTTCACGGTATATCAGTTCTCTATCAGAAACTGTCCTACCTCTCTTTCTCACAGTTCTCCTGCAGGAATGTGTGTGTGTGTGTGCGTGTGTGTGTGTGTGTGTGTGTGTGTGTGTGTGTGTGTGTGTGTGTGTGTTAGTGTGTGTGTGTGTTTGAGGTTTTGTCCGAAAACGAAACTAGTTTTATTTTTAATGTGGTTAATTGGTGCCAGAGAAGACAGGACCAGAGGGTTTTGTTTGCTCTTATAATTACACTTACAGACTTTGATGAGGATTGTTCTAAAATACTGAATGATTAATTTATGCATTTTTGCTAATCAACAGCAGCATGATGAAGGACAAAAACATTACAGATTTATCAGACGGAAAGGGTTGGTACCACACCCCCTCACACACACACACACACACACCCTCACACACCCCCTCACACACACACACCCTCACACCCCCTCATACACACACACACACACACCCTCACACCCCCTCATACACACACACACACCCAGTCACACACACACAAACCCTCACACACCCCTTCATACACACACACAGCCCCTCACACACCCCCCTCAAACACACACACACCCTCACACACACATAAACTTCAGTTATGCGCTAATGTCCAGGAGATTTATGTTCAGTTATGTGCTAATGAACTAATATCCAGGAGATTATACTTCAGTTATGTGCTAATGTCCAGGAGATTAATCTTCATTCATGTGCTAATGTACTAATGTTCAGGAGATTAATCTTCATGTGCTAATGTCCAGGAGATTAAACTTCATGTGGTAATGTTCAGGAGATTAATCTTCAGTTATGTGCTAATGTCCTGGAGATTAATCCTAAATGATGTGCTAATGTTCAGGAGGTTAATCTTCAGTTATGTGCTAATGTCCAGCTGATTGATCTTAAGTTATACTCTAATGTCCGTCGCTGCTTCCAACCTGTTGCTCTTTGATTTCATCATTTTGCTAACTTAAGGTAATCTCTGCCTGTTAGCAAGACAACGAGAAAACATCATCCTCACTTGATGACCAATTCTAAGGCACCAGGTTTCATTGTCTCCGCCATTGTCGGCGTTGAGCAGAAAAGGTTCCCTCACTCCAGCGATGTGATATGACTCGTCTACAGCGTCTGGCCACATCTTGTCTTCTCCAGGACTGAGGTGCTGCTGTTTGTTAATGAAGACGTGAGCTACAGTTCCACGGCTGTCCGCTCCGTCTTGAGAGCTGCAGGTGTGAGATGTTAAATGTCTTGGACGCTTCTCTTTTGCTCCATGAATGAATCATCAGAAGACAAGCAGGAAGCAACGGAACTTTCCAGAATCAACAGGGAATCAGAGAGTAGCTGTGACCATGCTAATGCCTGACCTTCCTACATACGTCTGTTAGCCATGGGTCTCGGCTAAATTTGACAAGGCATATGTGTGTGTGTGTGTGTGTGTGTGTGTGTGTGTGTGTGTGTGCACGCGCATGTGTGCATGGCCATATGCATAAGTGTGTGTGTCTGATATAAAATCAGCCTCTAACAGAATAAAAGTCAATGCAATATCAAAAGATATACTGGTGCCTCTTTACCAGTAGTCCTGCCAAATGTCAGAACGATGGAACAGCATTATTAATAAAGACTTTAGGGATGCATGAATGAATGTGTGTGTGTGTGTGTGTGTGTGTGTGTGTGTGTGTGTGTGTGTGTGTGTGTGTCACAATCAAGTCCACAGGCCTTGGAGGCTGAATGGACTGTGGGAGAGTGTGAAGGAAAATTGAGATGGAGAATGAGGAATTGAAGCTTGTGATGTTGGAGAGAGACGAAAGCATTTCAGCAGAGAAATGGCAAGAGAGCTTAAATTAGTGAGGATCAAGAAGAGAAAGTTTGAAAAAGGCACAAACCAGGAGAGAAGCAGCCTGGAGTCAGCAGGGAACCAGGCAACAAACGAAGATGAGGAAGACAACTTCACCAGGGAGGAGGGGGACACACACACACTCACGGAGACACTCACACACACTCACGGAGACACTCTCACACACACACTCACGGAGACACTCTCACACACACACTCACGGAGACACTCTCACACACACACGGAGACACTCACACACATTCACGGAGACACGGAGACGTTCACACACACACACTCATGGAGACATTTATGGAGACACTCACACAGATACTCAAAACACTCACAGAGAAATTCACAGATACAGGAGAGCATGAGGTTTAAATGACAGGAGAACAGCTTTAACTATCATAAGAATAGACTGACAAGTCGTCATTAATTAGTAAATATTCATCTAGACTGACAACAGTAGCTGTTGACTGGTGTATTTCACCAATGTTGCCCATCACAGCTTTTAGAGTACGCTGAGACTGTCTGAAAGTTCAAAAGCTCAGAGAGTTCTTCATCTGCAGCATTTACCAAAGTACATAGTGACTTTTAAAAGACGTCCGCGTGTGTGCGGATGCTTTTCATATAGAACCTTTACCACAGTAGAGGGAGTTTGAGTAACTGGTCAAGAACAGCAACATTTAGACAACTAAAGAATCCAGACACATCATTAGGTTTTATAATACATGTAGTCTGGAATACAAACACGGCATTTATAATTTTTCCAATAACCACTGCAGAAAACAACATGGATCTGACGGAAATACGCATGTAGATATCATGTACCAGCAGGGATTAATGTAATCTAGAAAAACAACAAAAATTATTTCCAATGAAGCACAAGAAAAAAACGCCTGGTAAAAAACAGCTGGTGAAACAGATTTTACTACGTAGTTATTATTATTATGAATATTAATAATAGTACATTGTTATTTTGCATGGCCATTGCATGGTATATTACAGCTTAACCTCTGTAAGCTAACTGAGTGTGTGGCATTTATATAAATATACCAGTGTGAGTGTGTGGCATTTATATAAATATACCAGTATGAGTGTGTAGCATTTATATAAATATACCAGTATGAGTTTGTAACATTTCTATAAATATATCACTGTGTAGCATTTATATAAATATACCAGTATGAGTGTGTAGCATTTATATAAATATACCAGTATGAGTGTGTAACATTTATATAAATATACCAGTATGAGTGTGTAGCATTTATATAAATATACCAGTATGAGTTTGTAACATTTCTATAAATATACCACTGTGTAGCATTTATATAAATATACCAGTATGAGTTTGTAACATTTCTATAAATATACCACTGTGTAGCATTTATATAAATATACCAGTATGAGTGTGTTGTATTTCTATAAATATACCAGTATGAGTGTGTGGCCTTTATATAAATATACCAGTATGAGTTTGTAACATTTCTATAAATATATCACTGTGTAGCATTTATATAAATATACCAGTATGAGTGTGTGGCCTTTATATAAATATACCAGTATGAGTGTGTAACATTTATATAAATATACCAGTATGAGTGTGTGGCATTTATATAAATATACCAGTATGAGTGTGTAACATTTATATAAATATACCAGTATGAGTGTGTGGCATTTATATAAATATTCCAGTATGAGTGCGTAGCATTTATATAAATTCACAAGTGCCACACAAATACAAGCACACATACCTAAATACACACACACACACACACTGTATTTAAATCACATTAATATAACTCTTTTATAATACTAATCATATCAATATAATACTTTGCTATATGAGCATACTAAAATGTTTGGAGAATGTGGTAAAATTTGGCATCACACATAATACATAATAAAATATTGAATAATTGTACACACAGTCACACAGTGAAGGTCAGTGCTTCAGAGAGTAAAGGTTGCATTAATAGACCTATAGAAGAGTTTACCATATTACTCATATTAAAGATATAAAAATATGTTTCTTGTACTGATAAACAATTGATCATAAATATTCACTCAGGGATGCAATCAAATCATTCATTCACTCAGAAATTATTTCACAAATTTCTCATTATTGTTTTAAAGTAATTAGTTACAAGACTTTTAATCAAGCCATTATAAGTAGCGTTTGCCCGTCTCTTGTGTGGTTTTCAGAGCAACTCTGGGAGATGTACTAATGTGAAATATGATAACACTGATTAGCAAGACAACTAAATGAACGTAAGTTTGTTTCATTAAACGTAATGCAACATGAAATGAATTTGAATAGCACATCCTAAAAATATATTGCTGTAACAGTGAGGTGAGGAAGAGTGAGGTGAGGAAGAGCAGTGAAGCATTTATGGGCAAATCCCAAGTCATAAGACATAACAGTCATAAGACATAACAGTCATAACACAACAGTCATAACACATAACAGTCATAACACATAACAGTCATAACACATCATCAGAACAAGGTATTCCATGACTACTGTTGGTCACTATGGTGATGTACCTTGAGAGCAGCTCTGTGATTGGAGGAGATGTTTTTATACTGGGCTTTGCAGTAATATTCATTTTATCTTCCCAGTATAATTAAAAACTCAAAAATAAGGATATTATTTGCTTAAAGCTATAAAGCTACATCTTATTTGAACATCTCTGTAGTCCTCTAAAACCTGTTACTTATCCTGAACATGTAAATCCAATTGAAGCATGTGAACACGTGTGTTAATCTGGGTAGGACCCAATTAGCAGTGCTGTGCTATACCGTTTAAGAAAGGATCCGTTCACTGTACAGAGCAGATTAAAGCCATGTGAGATTTGTTATTCTGAACTAATGCCATCATGGCTCCTGTTTTACAGGAAATTATGTTATGAATGCTACATGTAAATGGGGAACAGAACACGTGGGAGTCCAGCGCTTCAGCGCGACAGGCCAGGTGCTCCCGTCTGGGACGTGAGGATCTTCAGAGACATTAAAATAATCAGAATATCAGAAAAGATGAAAAAAGGAAAATATGCAGTTAATATAAAAAATTAGCCACATTTATTTAAACATGAAAGAGAAACGTGTGAGGAAAACATGAGGGGGAACGTGAGGAGAACGTGTGAGGAGAACGTGTGAGGGGGAACAAGTGAGGAGAACGTGAGAGGAGAACGTGTGAGGAGAACGTGTGAAGAAAATGTGTGAGGAGAACGTGTGAGGAAAACGTGTGAGGGGGAACAAGTGAGGAGAACGTGAGAGGAGAACGTGTGAGGAAAACGTGTGAGGAGAACGTGTGAGGAGAACGTGAGAGGAGAACGCGTGAGGAGAACGCGTGAGGAGAACGCGTGAGGAGAACGCGTGAGGAGAACGTGTGAGGAGAACGTGTGAGGAGAACGTGTGAATGGGAATGTGTGAATGGGAATGTGTGAGGGGAACGTGAGAGGAGAACGTGTGAGGAGAACGTGAGAGGAGAACGCGTGAGGGGAACGTGTGAGGAGAACGCGTGAGGAGAACGCGTGAGGGGAACGTGTGAGGAGAACGCGTGAGGAGAACGCGTGAGGAGAACGCGTGAGGGGAACGCGTGAGGAGAACGCGTGAGGAGAACGCGTGAGGAGAATGCGTGAGGAGAACGCGTGAGGAGAACGTGAGAGGAGAACGTGTGAGGAGAACGTGTGAAGAAAACGTGTGAGGAGAACGCGTGAGGAGAACGCGTGAGGAGAACGCATGAGGGGAACGTGAGAGGAGAATGCGTGAGGAGAACGTGAGTGGAGAACGTGAGAAGGGGAACGTGTACAAGTTTCCATGTTTTTTTATGCTAGGATACAAATGTTCCCCTGTAGAAGTGGAAAGCAAACCCCCCTTTGAACACTGCGGCAGTCAGTGGACTGTGGAGAGAAACCCAACACACGCTCAACACTGTGGAGAGAAACCCAACACATGCTCAACACTGTGGAGAGAAACCCAACACACGCTCAACACTGTGGAGAGAAACCCAACACATGCTCAACACTGTGGAGAGAAACCCAACACAAGCTCAACACCAACAAGTGAGACATCTGATAGACCAGTTGTGTAAATTACAGTCCAGTGGTTTCAGTCACTACTGCAGACGGCCTCTGTCTTCCTTTCATAGTCTATTGTGATAATGAATAAGAAACTCTGTGTTCTATACAAACAACATTAATATTACTACACCAGCGTCCTGCAGAGATTAACTAACATGGTTGAAATCATCCAGCTCCGGTAAGTATTGAAATCACACTCATGTATTCCTAATCTGTCCTTCCACCTGCATGGAAAAAGAACAAATTAGACAGCATCAATAAGGCGGGTCATCTCCCTGCTCCCCACAGTGATAATTACACACATCACTATCGATCTGCCTATTGACGCATTGCTAATTGTTTGTTGAACTTTATTTATTTCATTCATTTCCCTACCAGTGTGAATGTGTTAACCTTGAAGTAAGGCCTTCAGGAGAGGAGGGCTGTGTGGAGGACACACACTGCTTAAACCAAATGGGATTTTGTTTTTTGGTTTTCCACATTTTTAGAGAAAATCATGTGTTATATTATGTATCTTAATAATGCCAGTTTGTGCATGTTAAACCTGATGTAACCAGCTTCAGGTCTACTGAGACAGGGCTTCCTCAAACACATCACATGAAATACATTACATTTATTAAAGTTTTATGGTCAGACTGTTTAGTAATTATTTAGATCAATTATAAAATCATCTTACCAAGGATACAGAGTAATAATTCAGGTCACATATGTAATTAAAATCTAAAAGGAGGTAAACATATAGAAAATGCATAAAAATGCAGCTTCCATTAGCATTAGCACATCTGCAGGACTGAATGTTTGGTGAGGAGTTAGTGGGAAATGCTGGTTATCATCATTCTCTCTCTTCAACAAGATTGTTCTTGAGGTGTGCAACATGGCTGCTTGCACTGTAAAGTGATCAAACTTTTTAGGCTTCGTGTTATTGATATAGGCTACTCACAGTCATTTTGCACACTGGCACACAGAGGAAAACTTCAGGGATCCATGCTGGGAACCATGAGAGTGTCATTTTCATGACAAAGCAGAGAAATGTGGTTCAATATCTGCCAAAGACACTTAGTAAACAAGTCTGGACCGTGATCTGGTGTTTAAAAGCACAGCTCCACCTTACAGAGGAACATTATAATAATTAATAAAATAATTAATGAACATGTAGAAAACATCAAATTCTATGTGGGACTGATTTAAAAATATGTTTCAGTATCTATTAATATTAAACATTATATACTTTAAAACTATATACTTCAGTATGTAGTGTTTCTCAAACACACAAAACAATAAAACAATAAACTATATATATATATATATATATATATATATATATATATATATATATATATATATATATATATATATATATATATAGTTTAAGGGGCACTGTGTGTCCAAGAAGAAGAATATGTGTGTGTGTCTGTGTGTCTGTCTGTGCATGTATGTGCACGCAAGTGTGTTTGTGTGTGTCTGTGCACACATACCCAGTGCTGAAGGTGTGTGTGTGTGTGTGTGTGTGTGTGTGTGCCCAGTGCTGAAGGTGTGTGTGTGTGTGCTGTTTTGCCCTCTGGCTTGGCTGCCAGCTTCTTTCCCTCACTTCAGAGCCAGGAGGCAGACTGGCAAGGAATACCGATCAGCCGGCCA
Source organism: Brachyhypopomus gauderio (assembly GCF_052324685.1). NCBI lineage: Eukaryota > Metazoa > Chordata > Actinopteri > Gymnotiformes > Hypopomidae > Brachyhypopomus > Brachyhypopomus gauderio. Next base: position 609,171 of record NC_135225.1, on the reverse strand, counting down.
GGGTCTCTCCTTTGAGCTGCACACGGGCATCTTCTGCATCTTCTGCCAGTTTCCTCCTCTGCTCCTCTCTTCCCTTCTGAAGTTGACAACAAAGACATCCTCGGGGTCCTCCTTGATGTAAGACCCACTCTTGATCTTTTCTCCCTGTGTTTTTTGTACCTCAGTGTTGCACTACTTTCATATTCCTCTAGCACAATATTTACACTGTGGAAAGACAAAGACGGGTGAATCTTTCATGCTGGCCGGCACCCTCCAGTGGAGAGCTAATCAGCCATCTGCAGCGTTGCTTCATTAGCTCATCATGCTAGGCTAACATTAAGGCTAGCTTGACATGCTAGGCTAACATTAAGGCTAGCTTGTCATGTTAAGCTAGCATTAAACCTAGCTTGTCACGCTAGGCTAACATTAAGGCTAGGTACACAGATCTCCTCCAGTCACGGTGCGTCCGCCGACGCTGTTGCACAGACTGGTGAAGGCTGGCGTCGCCGTGAGGCAGTGTGGTCGCTTGCTAATAAATGAGATTCTTTCTTGGCAAGCACCAAGAGGGGAAGAGAGAGGAGAGAGAGAGAGTGGAGATAAGCTGAGGGGAAGAAAGCGATAGAAAGAGAGGAGGGAGAGAGAGAGAGAGGAGGGAGAGAGAGGGTGAGGGGAGGGGGGGGCAAGACTCAAACAGGGTAATACAAACATTTTCGTCTGTGCGTTCTCTGACAGACACGAAAGGCACCTCCATTATGACTGCCGTAACTCGCCCTCTATCTCTCCATCTCTCTCTCTTCTCCTCCCCGTTTCCTTGTTGGAGAAGTCTCTGAAGGGCTAATTAGGATGGAAACTGAGTCCCAAAAATGGCGGCAGAGTTGAAGGATGAGTCTGGCGTCTTACGGAGCGCTCCCTCTCCTGATCTCTCTCCTGATCTCTCCACTCTCATGATGGTCTGGGCCGACCAGTGGTGACTGGGTAAGTGCCAACAACCATCGGCAACCTCCAGCACTCAAGTGAAGATGTGTCAAAGCCGCCTTTGAGATGCTAGTGAGAGTGACAGAGTAGTGAGAGGAGAGTCCCACAGGCCCCGTGTGAGAGAGGCAGGGTGTAGGGCAGTGAGGCTCACACTGGAGGACCAGAGAGGCGTCTGAGCTCAGCCATCCTCAACGTCCATGAACAGCACAGTCTTTTAGTTCTAACCCAACACAGTGACCTTTAGTAACCATCCCATCTGACTGCAATTGAGTCTTCATTTTATACCACATTTTAATCTACTAAACTAGGAAGAATAACTTAATAAGAACATGTTTCTGAGATTATAAGAATGCCTTAGCTTTGTTGTAAATGAACGTTTCTACCATCAATCTCACTACAGAGTTTTGCACCTGTCTCAGCACACGGTGCAGGACACAAACGGGCTCTATAAGTCAAGCGTAACCAAACCTGGACATTCTCCATAAGTTATTTTAAACATTATGGGTCTGGTGGTGAGAGGTACCTGTGAGTAAAGGGTGAGGGAGCACTGGCAGGTGTACTGATCAAGCGTGAGCGGCAAGCTGAGAAAATGCGGAAAAAAGAACAAAAGAACTCTGGGAAAGTCCACTGGGCCGCCCGGTGCTCACAGACATAGCTTCAGGAAAAGGTTACTGGGGTGGCCATTATATTTTCATGATGATAATTTATTTATTTGTCAAGCAAATCCAATCAGAATAGAAGCTGGTCTTCGCACAAAGCAGACTGTGGTAATTAGCAACACTGGGAGAGGTGGCAACTCCTCTTTCTCCTACGCGCGCACTTTCAAGTGTGCAGAGGGAGAGGTGCAGGCCTAAATATTGATAGGGTTGCCAAAGCACAGAGTGAAATACACACAGCAGAGCTCAGAGTCGTCAGGAAGATGCTCCACCACCCAGAAACGTGGAGTGTGCATGTTGTGCCTGTGTCTGGGGTAACGCCGCAACACGGCGAAGGAAAAGGGGGCGGAAGGGGCAGGAGATGTGGTACAAAGTGCTGTTTACAACTTCTGTACGTGTGTCAGAAAAGGGGGTCTGAATTTACATGTGCCAGCAGGGACTGAACCTCGGGCCTGGGCCTCAAAATAATAATCAAAACCCAAAACTAGCTTTGGCCACGTCTACCTCACCTCAGTAAAA